>NC_079164.1:4848888-4978888 GCF_947568905.1 Ostrea edulis
ATGAAAAACATTTCTTTCGAAAAACGTGAACCAGTCCCTGTAATCTTTATCTCAATCTTTATATCAAGCTTTATCTCAATCTTTATCGCAAAAATAATTGTTCATCGATCTTCACTCCGAAATTTCAGCCAAAAGTTTGACCAAGGTGTTCTATGATGTACATCTACCAAATGGCGATTTCATGTTTCAAAGCTGACGCCACTCAGACACATTAAAGGAAGCGATTGCTTCAACGCGGACCAATCTACGACTTACGTAGGGAACTTTGACTTCATTTGCAAGCTGTCTCCGTCCTCCCCGCCTCCCGCGTGTGATAGCAGGAAGTTGTCCACTTTGACCGAGTCACACGACAACTAGATGTTTATAATATCCCTTAACTTTGATCATCTATATACATGTTCATGTTCCATACAGGAATCCATGTTCATCGAGTCCGAACTAGTTGTCTTATAGATCGTTCAAAGGATCCCTTTTCTTACACCTCACATTCAGCTAAAATGATCATAAACATGCATTGTTTATCAAATATCAATAGGGGTCTTGACCTCCTGCCCCCCCCCCCCCCCACTCCCACGCACAGATATCAGGAGGAATCGTGACCCCCGTCCCCCCAGTACCACGCAGGGAACTTAAGGCCTTCAAAATCCAAGTTTTTAATGGGTCCAAAAAAAATGTATCAACACGATGTGGTTATGTTGTTGTATATGTTCATGGCTCTCAACGTTTTTTATCTTTTAAAATTATTTCATGAATTATGAAATTTGTTGGTGTCATTTAATAACTGGGTAAACTTTATCACACATTGTTAGATTGATGCCTTAATGAACTGAAAAATTTCAATACTCGTAAAAAGTTCAATCACTGTACATAGCAACTAATATAATGCATGAGTATATGGGGAAAATTCGGACAGTCTATGAAAATCTGATATCATTATTTATTCTTCAGCGAAGTTGACAGATATATTAGGACCGCGATAATGATCACAGCACGTGCTGGCCGCTTAGCTTGACCCCTGTGGACAAAAGCCGTAACGTAGCTGACCCGATAGTATGGACAGCAGTCAAGGATGCCGTCAGTGCTGGCCGGTTATTGAACTAGCCATTGACAATTGGTCTTCGCTACGGAATAGGTCAAGAGAAGGTCATTCTTTATTAATGGGCAACTGACCAGACCATGGGGGCTGTTTTGTCTGACGAAAAGCGTACACACATAGGTTAATATAGGGTTACAGCGGTGGACACAGGAACAGGCATCCCAGATTGTTATGATTGACCATACTTTACGGGTTTCTTTTCACGACTTAACGTATCAATATAAATACTTCATAAAAACAAACTATTTAGAAAGGGTTGCTAAGAAAAGCTCATAGTTTCAAAACCTTGGGCCTTAGATGCTTCACTTTTCATTTGCAAGTGGGTACATGCTGTAAAGCTGAATCAAGGCAGGCATTATACACGTGTGATAATGCAGAGCTTTATACTTAATTTCAATCACATTCTTTTAAATGAACTCTTTGTTGAAAATCAGAACCTGTGTTATCTGGGTATATTTATTTCGGTAAAGAAACCCAGCGACCCCCATTTTTCGCTATTATTTATATACTATATCACTTGCAAAAAAAACAATGGGTGTTCAAAGATAAGAATAAATTTACACTCAAGAAAACAACAGATGTTAGAAATTTGATCTGTCGCCAGAATTTTCACGAAAAGTACACCTGTGTAACTTAGTTCATTTCACCTTAAAAGTACAACAGTGAAAGTGTTTTATCCATTTCCCAAAAAAGAGATGGTCAAACCCGATAAAATATGGAAAGAAATGAAATATTTCTTCGCGTGTTGTAAAACGGACGACCGAGGAATGGGGGGGAGACGCCACCGCCAACGACCACTCAAGAAATGACCCAATGGACGCCGTTATATCTGTATCTGATGACTTTATCACCCACCAGTCGCAGCAAGAATTAATTTATATAAAGACTATCACGGTATCAAAATTGTTTTATTGCCACAATGAATATACACATGTAGGTCAAGCCGAGCTATGTAGACCTTTGTGTGTTTTTATACGGATTTGGCAGTGTTCGCCACTCCACCAGGCCACGGATCAATTTCTAAACATGTCCTCTGGTCAGTCGGCCAGTGAGATAATCGGAGAGAGGTCAGTGTCCATTTTCAGTAGGTCAGATATAGTTTGCCATGGCCTTGAGAGCTCAATCTACAGCTGCGCGGAATGACTGTGTCACGTTCCAAAGTCACCTAGGAACTGGCTGGTGCTGTTAACCACAAACTAAGATGATTTCATTGTCGAAAATTATTCATTATATCTGTAGCATTGTTTTTAAAAAAATCGGTCATTTCAAAGAGTAATTTATCGATTTCAGAAGATTAACAGCGTCCCGTTCTACGTTGTATTTGAGGCAGATTGAGGTGATATAACGATATCCCATTTCATTTTATAAATTAGGGAATGCCAAATGGTAATGCACGGAAATCAACCGTTAATTCATACAATGCGCATTGCTGTAAAACAAATTTCTCTATCGCATAATAAACCTCTGCACTCAGGTGCACCCCCTCTCTCTACTTTTATCTGAATGACTTTAGGGCTTTTTCCAATGATTTTCCCGATCGACATGATCACTATAAGCTCACCACATGTACTGCATTCTTTTCTGTGAAAAAAAAAAAAAAGATCAAGAGCTATTTTTTGTTGTCTAAATATTTGCAGTAAAATAATGGCTGAGGGAGAGAAGGGCGGCAGGTTACATGCACTTGTCGGTGAACTGTCCGCCGTGACAGTATCGCTAAATAGGACAGAAAGGTATCTTCTCAAAAAGCACGACCTGTCCCAAGCAGAGAGTGTATGATTAATTAATCCCTGCGCGTCTCACTTTACCTACTTGTTGTCTACTTACAAATCTACTTCGACTATTGCGTACACACGCCTACCTAAAGTTACACTGAAAAAAACCCATATTACTTCATAAAAGTACTCAATACTTACGCAAATTACTGAAGTCGGATAGCGCTATGTCTGGCACCAGACGTGGAAGACTTTATTTCTCTCTTTTTCGGGTTAGAAAAGGTATTCCAGTACCCCCTTGCTTGTCGTACATGTAAGAGGCGATTAAATGGGGCGGTCCTTCCGACAAGACCGCAAAAACCGAGGCCCCGTGCACGAGAAAGAGCCCTCCCTGCTCAAAGGCCGTGAGCGCCGAACATAGGCCTAAAATTTACAGTCCTTCACCAGCAATAGTGACGATTCCATAAGAGTGTAGAATTGTCGAGCTAGGACGTAAAACGATATACAATCAATCAATCTTTTTATCATGTGATGTTTTTCGTGATAGTTTTCTTATTAGGGATATACAATGTAACCGATTGTTATCATTATACTGTTACATCATGTGTAATGTTTAACAAGTGATGGCATTTCTAATTAATTTTTTATCAGATACAAAGATGACGACAGATACCTGTATGAGTCTGTATATCGGGAGCAGCTATAGAAACTTACAGTATCGTGCTTATGTTTACATCAATACGGTTAAATTAATTTACAAAGCTGCTCTCGAGACCTAAGAGGTGCCAGGCTGCCAAAATTCCCAGAAAGAGTACAACTTGACTGCTGCCACCACGCACTTTTAGAAATGAACAGTGGGCGAAGTACTTGGTGCGGTGCTAAGAATAGATCAGCGTTTCGTAATTCTCGACAGTCGTGTGAAGAAATAACACCGTTATCCTGTTGACCTTGGAAGTCAGTCAGCCGTTTGCATCCCATTGACTTTTATTTCAGAACTCTTTCAATTTGTTTTATTTCAAAATATGTTTAGAGTACAAACCAACCTTCAAACTTCGTTCAAGAAAAACCAGCTCAGAATAAAGAGACGAATACTGGAACGCGGTGTTTAAAAATAAGAACAAATAAACTTGTTTGGTAACAAAAAAAAAAAAAAAAAAAGATTACAATATACCTATATGTATTCAAACGGGACTCTCTCACACGGAAAGTCTTTATTTCACATGCTACAGCACGTTGACAGCTGATTTCCCCGTATATGAACATTTTTATAAAACAAACCACGGAAGACACGACAGAGGGCAGATCAACCCGTCCCGTGTACAGGTTAACCCGTCCCGTGTCCCGTGTACAGGTTAACCCGTCCCGTGTACAGGTTAACCCGTCCCGTGTCCCGTGTACAGGTTAACCCGTCCCGTGTTCTCCGTCACATCTCGGTGTGTATGACGTGATTTTCTGGGCCTTGATCCCGTTTACACTTTGATAATGATAAACCAAATCCGGGATCGACTTAGAGAACCATGTTAGACTTTGATTATTAAAACTGTTTGTGATCATAAAACCTCTGTCATACTATACACATCTGTAAATACACTCTGACGTAAATAGAGGAGATTTACATCCAGATTTCTGCCATTTCATGCATCGTAAACAACATACATGTTTAGATGACAAAAGCACAGTACTATGTCGTGCATTTAAATGCAAACATCACGGTATTCAATTTCACGGGTAGATCATCATTCAATTACCCCGTTATATATTAATAGTTCAGAGAGAGAGAGAGAGAGAGAGATAGAGAGAGAGATAGAGAGAGAGAGAGAGGATTGTTTACTTACAATGTAATTCTGTAATAAATGAGAAAAAGTAACATTATATATATATATATATATATATATATATCTGTGTGTGCGTGTAAATGCGCACCAGTATGACTAACGATCCATCGACATGAACAACCAGACAAATCTTAGCGACATCGTCCCTTCCTAGGACAAACGAAAAAGTTTTACTAATATGAACACACACATTGTTATACATATACTGTATTTCTGGACAGCTTAATTTGATGTACACTCTTTTTTTCTGTACTTGATCTTTTGATTGTCACTTTTTTTTCTTCTTTTCTTAAGCTTGTATGCCCGACAGGTCCCAGAATTGGATTTTAAAATAAATATAGATATGATATAAAATGACGCTTATATCCATAGTGAGGTGGACTGAGAACGATTGACATGATCATTATTTATGTACATCTATATTATATCTACACCAGTATGGACACAGTACATCACTCAAATCAATAAGAAAGTGTTAATTTTGTGTTTGTTTTAATGCAGTCCAGACATCGATCTTCTCATCTAAACAGTTCAGCGCTTTACATCACATGCCCGCCATTACATACGTTTGTAGCACACTATGTCAAGGAAAACACTCATGTTTACTCTACTGGCGGTTCAGGGACAGAAGGGGGAGCGCCTGTATGTACGTCAAGAGTCGAATGGCGATAAAAAAGAAAACAAATAAATTTTGCCAAATTCCACCTATCATGCACACGTCGAGTGAATACAAAAGGTGGCAGGGTGTGTGTTTACGTCGGCATTCCTGTCCGATAAAGGACAGCGTGACTCAAATTTCACTAGCCCCAACGCGCAAAAGGACGACCAGATAAGTACATATAAATAATATCACCTTGCTATATCAGGATATACCCTTTATTGACCTTTAACTTTAGACAATGTGATTTGTTTACTTTCACGTAACAATAAATCAAGATCTATGTATTGTTTAGTCTCAGAATAAGTACCGAAAACCTCCACTTATTTACAAATTATAAGTATACATTTCTGTTGTAGTGACTACTATACATTTACAAAGTCTGCCAGAGTTCGCTATTATAACTATACATTTACAAAGTCTGCCAGAGTTCGCTATTATAACTATACATTTACAAAGTCTGCCAGAGTTCGCTATTATAACTATACATTTACAAAGTCTGCCAGAGTTCGCTATTATAACTATACATTTACAAAGTCTGCCAGAGTTCGCTATTATAACTATACATTTACAAAGTCTGCCAGAGTTCGCTATTATAACTATACATTTACAAAGTCTGCCAGAGTTCGCTATTATAACTATACATTTACAAAGTCTGCCAGAGTTCGCTATTATAACTATACATTTAAAAAGTCTGCCAGAGTTCGCTATTATAACTATACATTTACAAAGTCTGCCAGAGTTCGCTATTATAACTATACATTTACAAAGTCTGCCAGAGTTCGCTATTATAACTATACATTTACAACTTTTGGGCCAGATTGACATGATTGAGAGGGAAGGTAAAGCGATCGATGGAAAATATTTCTCATCCTTACATTTACAGCATACGTATACTCTGATGAAAGATGATCTAGAAATCACGTGGACACTTTGTTATGAAAACAGAGACTTTGGACCTTGAAAGTACTTAAATCGACCGGAGACTCATTCATACATTATTAAGTAAAGTCGGTTACCACCAGGTACAATCTCTTCGTATACGACCTCAGTAACTATAAACATGACCGAATTAGTCATACCCAAACATAATGAAAGCGACAAACGGTCAGTCACAACAACGGAACAATTGCTAGATAATCTACCTCGGGGAAAAGTACATACTCCATGGTCCAATAAGTAAGGCTGGCTTATCATTTATATTGACCCATTCCTGTTCTAGAGGCACCACTATTAACCCACTCGTTCTGACGTCCTTATGCAAGTGCTCGTGTTGCTGTCACAGATCGTGACAAGAACATTAGTGGGGTGGGTCGAATATTTTCTTTCATATGTGGGAGTTTTTAAAAGTTCAATAACTAGAGTAAACAACTTGTCTATCAAAAGGGATCAAGCAGCTGTAATTCTAACAATGTATAAGTATCATTTATAAAATGGAAGCGGACGGAATATAAACAGACTGTCTTCTTGTACCGTTCGGTTTTCTTTAATGCATGATAAGAACGTTCCGTCAAATGCAAATGCATTGTATATTATACCACTTAAGCTTACGGCGTATGTTACTTTTAAAAGATTGAAAATACATGAGGGTATGAACTGCAGCGCTTCACGGCAGCCTACGTCATGAAGTGCGTAGCGCTATTTGAAAAGTTGACCGGCGTGAAGCGTTGCAGTTCATACCCTCAAGTACTTTCAAAAATGAAATTACATTCTACTTTCAATTCTATCGGAATTCCCAGCCAATAAAATGTGAGAGGAAATACGCGCATTGTTTACCACTGCAGCGCGTTCATGACCTTGTAATTCATAGAGAGCAAAAACAATGGAACTGTAAACAATTGTACAGGTACCCGCTACAGCCACAACTCTCGTCTTCGGTCCTTGTCGCGAGAGACGCCCCTGATCCTCGACATCTTGTGATTTTGATGTACCTATATACAAACAAGATACAGTGTTTAGTCCAGGTTACTGGCCTGTGTACTCGATAAACGCCCTTTTATCAATTAAGCAAACTAGGGGATTGGAACTGCTCGGCTGATAACAAGGCTTACACCGCAGTATACATATTGTCAACATGCAATATATATGTAAATATTGTTTGGTGCATCCCATGTGTTCTGAGAGGCCACGTCTTTGTGATTGTTGTGAAATCTTTCTGTATGTCAGACAATAATAGAACTGGAAGACAATAACGGGCTACATTTATACAGATTTTGTATGATGTAGTTTTGGGGGAAAAAAGTCGGTTTGAAGGGCATGTTTTTGGAGGCTAAAATGAAATTGAAACCAGATGACGATTGGTTTACTTTTCAATGACCTATCTAAAGATAACGTGGGCGGTTCTGTCTACATGTCGAACGATTCCGCGTAATACGAAAAAAAGGTGCAGCCAGAAAATTTTCAAAGGGCAGGGGGAGGGGTGTGTGTGAAAAGTCTGTAACTTATCCGCCCCAAAAAAGGTGTCGGGGGTGTTGAAGGGGCCATAGCGGCAAAAAATATTCAACCAAAAGGGTAAGGGGAGGGATGGAAAAGGGAGGCAACTCAAAGTAAAAAAAAAAGGAAGGGCGGAAAAGGGAAGCAAATCAAAGTAAACAGTTAATTAAGACCCACAAGATGAAATAATCAGAAATATTTTTTACACGTGATGTAGAGGTTATCCATTATTTTCATCATTAAGTACAAGCTTTTCTACCTATACCTTAAGATAATACTCTACTTATGAAATACTCTACCTATAAATCATGAAGTACAAGCTTTTCTCCCTATACCTTAAGAAAATACTCTACTTATGAAATACTCTACCTATAAATCATGAAGTACAAGCTTTTCTACCTATACCTTAAGAAAATACTCTACTTATGAAATACTCTACCTATAAATCCGAAAATTATGTAAATGTTTATAAACTTAAAAATTGTAATACTAAAGCGAACAATGATTGATTGATTACGGCTATTTTACAATATTTACGTTTGCTATATTTTTTTCATTGAACTACATTGCGGGCTTTGTGTAGTTTATTTCATGGTCAAAATGAGAGTAAAAACCATTATAAAATAACAAAAATCTCAAAAATTGAATTAGATCAACAGTCATTTTCAAGTGTTATCAGAGGGCAAATTATTCATAGCAAAAAAGTACAATATCCATCTTTATTTTCTGTGATTTATTTCAGTCTCAGCATTTTCATTATATTTTTCAATAAACGTCACACAGAGTAAAACCTAAGTACTCTCCTCGAGACTCCTCAGTCGACAGTGTGTGAGGGTTCCTTAAGCACCCTTTGATGCTCCTGAATTTATCAAGAAACAGCAGGGCATTTTACTGATTTCTTGGTTTACAATAACAAATATTTTCTTAGAAATCTGCATACAGAACGCCATTGTTCAGCTCCAATCTTCGCGCATGCGCGCGTGTTTGTGACATGCCGTATGTAGGACACAAAAATGCCACCATTAGGGATGTGAAAGGATGAACTTCCGTGTTTGCAGCATGGGCTGATGTCGTCGTCACCTGATGATCCGTCTCATCACTTGAAAATAGTGCGATAATTTACAAATTCCCAGTTCATAAGCTGGACTGTCGGAAGAATGTAGCAATCCGTAGGCGTGATTATATACAAGGATATACCACAAGTATAGGAACAAGATACACATTTATGTCGGTCACGTGGTTTGGGGTCTAGGCCTGCCAGCTTGATTTGTGGATTTTTTTTTTTGGTTGATAAAAGGACAATTTGTTTAAAACAGCTACATGTATACCGCTATCTCTTTGTGACACCGCGACCCCCAAAATATTAGCTAATTCATGACAAACGTTCCTACCTCAAATTATTAATAAAATAAGATTTATTCGGTGAATTGACCGAAAAAAAAAGATGTAAGTAAACCGATATATGTTAATTATCAAAATAGGCTATACACAGGCTTGGGACATCCTGTGTTAGTTTTGTTTTAATTATTCTGACGCAGATTAGAAAGTGAATATCCGGTCATGTAGACAGATACCCATGTTTTATAATTATCTCACGAAAGAAAGCCCGTACATACAATAAGAAATTACAAGTGTCAATATGCACAAGTGTGAAAAACGTTGTAAATTTTACTGATTTAAAATCGGTTTAAATCAACCAATTCGTTCAATATGTTTCTTTTTCAGTTATATCTAATTAATACGCTGAATGTGTTTCTTTTATCTCTTATATCTAATTAATACGCTCTAATTAATACGCTGCTGATGCCACTATTGGGGTTATACTTACCGACATTATTAATCATCGAGGATAATCAATGCAAGAGATAACTAAGGGGGGGGGGGTGTAAATTGCATTGGGTAAAGGAGAGCAGAATTTTATAATTTTGGGATATGCATAGAAAGATTGACCAAACAAAGATGGATTCTTTTATTATTTTGGTAGAGATAGGGGCACGTTAACGCTCTCTAATTGTAGGTGTGAAATGAGCATGCTAGAAGGTTTTGTGAATTTTTACATGAATGTTTTTAATTGCGCACCAAAAGTAGAGTGCTATAACTACATTTAATTTATGTAATATGCAATACTAAATTGCATACATATTCTAATATCACAGGTACATATCAAATACATGTATATACTTGTATTTACATATATGTAAATGAACTGTTAGTAATTAGTTTATTGCCATTATATATCTCATATTGTGTAACATGATTGTATGCCAACATGCTTGGTGAATCAATAAATAATTGAATTAAATTGAATTGAATTATGTGATTAATTTACCATACGGCTGGTTACTGCTACCAATAAAGGATATCATTTTTATATCATATGTACTTATACTACTTTTACTATTATTACATGTAGAGTTGTTATGTACATGTATATATATAGACATCTATATATATATATTTCCCTATGTGTATTTCTAACTATTTTGCATTAGGATACACGGTGGTACTTACATATAATGCAAATAAGTATTATCATGTTCAAATGTCTCATGTATGAACATTGCTCATACTTATAGTGCATATTTTACTCTTGTTTTGTTCTTTTCTTTTTATCGTCATTGCACATTGAAATGTTAACAATCATGTATGTTGTATGCTCGAGAGGGCCCTAATTTGGAAATAAATCACATTCTATTCTATTCTATTCTACCATGCAACCAATTTAGAAAATTTCCAGTCAGCTTTGTCGTATTGAAATTTGGTATGTACTATTTCTTTTAGAATTCGGAAAAAACAAAGCTAGAAACCACCGGAATATAAGAAATTACTGCTGACTCGACAAATACTACATAACGCATTTCGTGTCCATAATCGAAGGTAAAACGCACGACCTTCACGAGCTGTCGCTTTCAATCGCCCAGAAACCGTGCGAAGTCTGCCCCATTACATTAGTAACACCACTTCACTGTGTTTCTGTGTCACTGGGTCAATATGTATTGTAAGGTTGTGGTGCGATTGGCAACTGGATATTTTTTGTGTTCGTTACACGCGCATTGGCCGACGTTCAAGATACTGTACTTAACAACATTATCATTAAAGATCACATATTTTGTTAAATTTAAGAGAGAAAAAAATTTAGCAAATGTTTTCGCACTTGGATCAAATTCTGCCGAAAACTCGAGTAATTTTACATTTAAATTATTATTTATAAGAAAAGCAGCAGTGCTGAGGGGGAAAATGTTTTGTTCAATAAAAGATTTATTTCCTCCTTCACAGGTCCGCGTTTCTATACTGGGCTGACGTTTTTCCTTTTGCAAAAAACATATTTCCATTTTCAGAAACACGCCTCACCATCGGGCAAACATCAAATACATAAAAAAAATAGCAGCTGTCACTCAGACTTCATTACTCGAGATATGAAATTAGCAGTACGGCCTTTACGTACTAATATTATACACCGTGAATAATTTATACCAAGGACACCTACTGTGGAGTAATACAGTGTAAAAAGTTAAAGAGATAAGGGGAGATTCTTTTCATATTGGGAAATGAGATTTTCTGTGTTTTGAGTAACTTTGGTTTGAATTTACTACTTGAAAGAAGCTACATGTAGGATTCTTTGGTACAAGACATAAAGAATTGATTGAAGAAGCAGTTCCACCGACATGGACTTTGTTTTAAAAGGGAAAAGTTCACACATTTCAATATTCAGATGCGGCCCGTGTTACATTAATAGATGTCATGTAATATTTATGTAAGGTCGAGTCAAAAACAGATCGTACAGGGAACTTCAGATGCGGAAAGGTATCACTTTAATAATTTACAAACTAACATAAGTACTTCTAAACGTGATTAATGACGCTTTCCTTATTAGAAAATAAAGCAATAAGGAAACGTCGAGATATTTTGGATCGACATCTGAGCCAGGAGATGATTTAAGAAAAGATTTGAATTTTATATTAACCTTTTATGTTGTAACGAATGTCTTGAATGCCCAACCACTTTAAATTTCGCGGAGGGGATATGCTAAAGTACACAGTTTAAATAAATTTCAATGTACCATTAGGCAAAAATACTTTTTAAAAAAAACCCGTTTCTTAAAAGCAGTTTACTGCACTAACATTATAACTATTCATTACATATCTGTTGTATGTTGATTGTTGTAAACATTGTAGCTACCCATTGCCTGATTGTTGTATGTTGATTGTTGTAAACATTGTAGCTACCCGTTGCCTGATTGTTGTATGTTGATTGTTGTAAACATTGTAGCTACCCGTTGCCTGAGTGTTGTATGTTGATTGTTTGTAAACATTGTAGCTACCCATTGCCTGATTGTTGTATGTTGATTGTTTGTAAACATTGTAGCTACCCGTTGCCTGAGTGTTGTATGTTGATTGTTGTAAACATTGTAGCTACCCGTTGCCTGATTGTTGTATGTTGATTGTTTGTAAACATTGTAGCTACCCATTGCCTGAGTGTTGTATGTTGATTGTTTGTAAACATTGTAGCTACCCATTGCCTGATTGTTGTATGTTGATTGTTTGTAAACATTGTAGCTACCCATTGCCTGAGTGTTGTATGTTGATTGTTTGTAAACATTGTAGCTACCCATTGCCTGAGTGTTGTATGTTGATTGTTGTAAACATTGTAGCTACCCATTGCCTGATTGTTGTATGTTGATTGTTTGTAAACATTGTAGCTACCCATTGCCTGAATGTTGTATGTTGATTGTTTGTAAACATTGTAGCTACCCATTGCCTGAGTGTTGTATGTTGATTGTTGTAGACATTGTAGCTACCCGTTGCCTGAGTGTTGTATGTTGATTGTTTGTAAACATTGTAGCTACCCGTTGCCTGAGTGTTGTATGTTGATTGTTGTAGACATTGTAGCTACCCGTTGCCTGATTGTTGTATGTTGATTGTTGTAGACAATGTAGCTACCCGTTGCCTGATTGTTGTATGTTGATTGTTGTATTTTAAGTCTGTGTTTATACTTTCATGTTTTATGTGAGGCCCAAAGGAAATTGATCGATTGATTGTATATTGCTTAACTTCCCTCTCGAGAATTTTTCTTTCATATGGAGACGTCACCATTGCCGGTGAAGGGTTGTAAAATTTAAGCCTATGCTCGGCGCTTATGGCTTTTGAGCAGGGAAGATTCTTTATCGTGCCACACCTGCTGTTACACGGGACCTCGGTTTTTGCGGTCTCATCCGAAGGACCGCACCATTTAGTCGTCTCTTATGACAAGCAAGGAGTACTGAAGACCTATTCTAACCCAGATCTCTACGAGAATCAAAGGAAAATAAAAGTTTTAAGTAGTTTCAATAGAGAAAATCTCACAAATAACTAAATCACTAATATTATTTGTATTATTTATTTGGAAAACTAAAAGTAAATGAATTAATTGTTATGGTAATAACACTAAAGTATTTGAAATTCTTTCCTTCAAAGCTCTCTCTCTCTCTCTCTCTCTCTCTCTCTCTCTCTCTCTCTCTCTCTGTGTGTGTGTGTGTGTGTGTGTGTGTAAGGAAAACGTGGGAAATAAAGGATTTTTTTCTCTCTAAATGTGATTTGCAACTCTGCCACCAATAACCGTGACCATTATTCTGCAATAATACCGATTACGTCATCAAAAGATAACCAGAACAGTGATATATATCAAACTTCTAACCCCCCAAAAATATATGGGTTTAAAATGTAACACTTTTTGAGACCATTCAGGTTTCACGTCTTGGACCTGATTTGACGTTGTGCATTGTCATAGAACAGTTCACGTCTTGGACCTGATTAGACGTTGTGCATTGTCATAGAACAGTTGTTAATGTTATGGTTTCTCCGCGATTCTACATAACGTTTTTACACTTCGTGTTTTGCTATTACAAAAATAAACTGGATAACTTCATTATCATAAGAATCAACCAATATTTGTTACAAATTTATGAATAACTGAAAGATGTTTTTAACAATCAACAAAAATCAATCGCCTGCGTTTCGAGATTGATACAAGTTTAAACAAAGATGGAGATGCAGAGACAAGTTGACCCTATATTGTTGGACAATCCGATAAACTTGCCACATT
The DNA here is from genome assembly GCF_947568905.1 of Ostrea edulis. NCBI lineage: Eukaryota > Metazoa > Mollusca > Bivalvia > Ostreida > Ostreidae > Ostrea > Ostrea edulis. Next base: position 4,862,704 of record NC_079164.1, read on the forward strand.
AATGTAACCCATCAACACATGAAATATCTCTCCAAATCGTAGACCCTACCGGTTTACCTTCTTGTCAGCAGAACACATATATTCCGTTTCGAAAGCTGTCATGACGTCACGAAGTGACCTAATTCGTAGATGTATAGGGAAAAGATTAGCTGTATATACACATCAGTTTTCAGATCTATATTAATTACACTTAAGAAATTAGCTACTTGTAAAATTGTATATCTGAAATAAAACAAACATTTTTTGCTTATGAATAGTCAATAGCTATTTAGTAAATGAGAGAGAGAGAGAGAGAGAGAGAGAGAGAGAGAGAGAGAGAGAGAGAGTATCCTTTATTCAACTTCAGTGAAAGGCAAAGGTATTGAACAGTGATCAATCTCATAACTCCTACATGTACATGTGTATAAGCAATACAAAATAGAGTTGGACAAACACGGACCCCTGGATACATCGGAGAGGTGGGATCAGGTGCCTAGGAGGAGTAACCATCCCCTGTCAATCGGTCACACCCGTCGTGATCCCTATATCTTCATAAGGTAAACAGAATTATCCGTAGTCAAAATCAGTGTGCCAATAACGGCCTAACAATCGGTATGAAACGCGTCAGACAGCATTTGACCCAGTGATAGGTTGTATTGGCAAACTATATCGTTATAACGACCATTGAAGTTGTGAAATGCTGACTTTAAACGAGACTGTTGAAACGTCAGTATAACAGAAAAATCGTGCTATTTTTACAGTAATACTTCACACTTAAAATAAACTCATAGCAATCAGGAGGTAATTAGCAGCATGGTTAAGGAAACATGTAGTTTAATTCCCAATTAATCTTAATCACTGTATTTTCCATTTAAGCCCAACGTGCAAAATAACACGCTTATACATGTCTAGATCGACTCGTCTTCTGTACACAATGTCTGTCTGACAAATTGTCTTCATAAAATGTTGCTCTGCATCTTTATTACTTTTTTATTACTCTGCATTGCGGCTACTTCTTAGGAACAAGAACACAACAGGCTAGCAATGGAGTAACCAGACTGTATGTTTATATATTCTCATTTAGACGAAGGTATGAATGTATGACATGTCCTAATGATTCCATACCCGGGGGCCCTCCAATCAGCTGCAGGTTCCGCGGGCGATACTTAGCACTTCCGGTGTAGGAGAGTAGGAACATTCACAGAGAGACGCTCTCTTGTAGGAGTACCCTGGAGACTATGATACAACTATCTCCGTGCCCCTTCAGGGAATCAGGACTTGTATTATTGGATTACGTGGCTCCGGGATAGGAAACAAGAGATAAAAATAGTTACTAGTACACCTGGTGACTTCATCAACACCCATCAATCACCGCCTTCCAGTTAAATGATTTGTCCACTTGGTGAATTTTTAAGATACTATCGTTCCTATAACAGTGTGTCATTTTGCTTGGTGGAGCATGCGAATTTCACTCAGTGATCGGTCGTATGGTTTCAATAAAAGTGAGTTTGGAACGAGTCTATTCCATTCTTACAATGTGATGGCCACCGAGAACAAAGGTAAACCCGGCGTCATTGAAAAATATGAGAAACCTCGCCCAAAAAATCCAGCAAAGTGGGAGGTTGTTATTGGAACGATATTATTCGTACATCTTTATAAGTGGTTGTTTTGGAAATAAGAGTAGCAGCCTTGCATGAAATCGGTTAATAGGGAAAGCATAAATTAGGCATCTATCTAGTAAATGTAGGGTGGTGGTAATAAAATCTGATAGGTAGAAAAATTTATACCGAAAATAAACATCTCCGGGAAGTGAACGCATTCGCTCGAATGATTAACTATGGGTATTCATCCATGAGTGATGTACCATTTCATACGTTTCCTCTACACTAATGAAATTATACGATGTTCTGAATCAGTTTGTATATCAAACATATCAATATTCATAAATTTTATGCAATTCGTCGCAAAAATGAGTATATATTGATAAAATTCCTCAAATTTCTGTCGGTTTTGGGAATCTTCAAATTAGCAACCCGGTCGGTTACTATGCTTTCTAAACTTGAAATAGCATTCCACCAGCAACTCATTGAATGTACAAATGTAGAAGCACCGAATCGTATTCGAATGATTTTCATAAATTCGCAATTAACCGATTTTACGCGGGAAATAAAAACCAACATCAAAAGACATTTTCTGAGTTTAGTAACGTTCTTCACCTGAAGGTGCCGACTAAATAATTCACTTCTCCTATGTAGCTGAATGAGAAATCTGTTACAGCAAAGTAGAGTATTCATAGCTCACCGATTTTTCAATGGTAAAGGATGTTGTAAGTGAATGGCTCGCCTTCAGCAGCAGCCCATCTCCCACGGTTTCTGCTACTGATACTTTCTAATACAAAGAGAATTTAATGAAGTCGGTGACGGGTGTGATTGTGTAACTGCATAATAATTCACACGCAACAGCATTTCGTGACGTCATCCGAAATGCCTGTAGAACAATCTAGCTAAAACGGGTAATGAATCGGTAAATCGCTGTTCGAATTTTTTTGCAGTGCATGAATATTTTCTCGATTTTCATGTTCAAATTATCCCGAAATAACCTTGTAAAGTGCACAGATCACCGGAGCCATACTTGCACTGATCAGAAATGAATTAACCCATTTCTGGAGACCAGCTATTTGCGACGCGATCGATAACGATACAAGGACAGCGATTGGCTTTTTACAGTTCCATCGTAATCAATGACGAGAGGCAGATCCGCAGTGGATTAGCAGTGTTGCATAGTGCAATTTAGATCGCTTAAAGCTTACAGTGTACTTTGGCGATAGAAAAAAAAATCGATTGTGCAAAAAATACAACACGACATGGGTAAAAAAAAAAAAAAATCAAATGACATAATGCTAGACTGAATCTTAATGAACACAAAAGCACTTTATCAATACATGGCTACACACGTCAATATTTCAGTCTTAGGTCCACCTTTCTTCAAAACTAAGAGTGCACTTTACATTTTGTTATTTTTGAATCGATGAATGTTTAAACCTTGAACAGTATTGATATGGTCACGTTCGTTTATCTGTTTCCTGTTACATTTATTTATATCATTACTCTCCAGTGCATAAAAAACAACTCTACTGTAATTAGAGTCACATAATGGATAACACTAAATACCCCAGTCCATTCATCTTAGTCCACACAGATCCCAAGATAAAGCATTGCCATCGGAAACATTTGCAGTGTATTGTGTGGATAAAGTACGTTTGTAATTCATTCTACATCCATTTTTTGTCTGATTACGATATCTCAAAATATTTCAACCAAAAAAAAAAAAAACAAAAAAAAAAAAGCGCTAAATGTGTCGTGCAAAACATTTTGTTTTCAAAGCAGATACCCAACTCTTTGGACCATCCTGTGAAAGAAATCCATTTCAAAGATTTTGAATTATGTTCGGTTTTCTTTTTAAAACAGATATTTAGCAACATTTATTTTTGATGAGATGGAATTTCAAGGCAACTACTCCGCAACCGCTCACCTACTGACCTCGATTTCCGGAGTGGAGGAACACCACAAACCCGAGTATGGCATTATCCATGTTCAATCACAAGGTTTGTGCAAACAGATCCAATATAGCGTGCCCTTGAACAGAAGCTGAAGTTTGCTTTGTCTCGCGTACCTCATTGCCTTGGCATATTTGTACTCATTAATGCGCGACCGAATTTTACACCAGAAGATAAAATGAGTGATTGGCATTCCATACAAATCGTCTAAAATTCTGTGGAAAAGATGACCGAATTGTTTATCTAATATCGTCTAATTCTTGTCCTCTTGAACTACAATTTGGTTGGCCCATAAAGTAGTTTGGAATGCTTATAATTTTATCGCTAGAAATGGTTTCTTTTAAAATAGAAGTGTTCACTGTTGCATCCCGCAGAGAAAATAGCGAATAACGAATCAGTAAAGTATATAAAATTAACGAGAAATAACTAGACCGAATAATACCAAAATACAAATATATTCTCATTAAATATATACTCAGAACTGGGTGAATCTGCGAGTAGATTAAGTATAGTTTGTAAAAGCAAGAATAACGCAATAACTTACACACACACACACACACACACACACACACACACACACACACACACACACACACGCTCACACACACACACACACACACAGAGAGAGAGAGAGAGAGAGAGAGAGAAGAGAAAATGATTGTAGGAGATAAATTCATGGCACAAGTCTTCCACGGATGACTAACATTAACCGAAATATTTCGGTTATGAAACATTACACGTGATTATTCAAGTAACCCACATAGTATTCTCCAACATCAAAAACTAACTGGAGGAATATAGAAATCTTTACTGTAATAGAATGTAATTTTGTACATCTTTACTGTAAGTTAGTGGCTTAAGAGGCTGGATTTCTCAATCCCGGCGGAGTCGCCAAACCTGCCATCGTTCCAATAACAGCGCGTCACTTCGCCTGATCGAGCAGGCAAAATTCACTCACTGATTGTCCGCTTGATTTTGATAAAAGTGAGTTTGGATTAGATGACTACACTGTGCCATTCGTTCAATGCGATTGGTCACTGTGAACAAAAGTAAAACCCATTTCAACGAAGTCTACAAACATTTGCACGCTTGGCCAAGTGGAGTGACAAAAGCTGTTATTGGAACGTTAGTAGGATACGTGGGTCTTTTGTGAATGCCCTTAAAACGGATGTTCCCTACCACGGTTGTCGTTGGCGTGAACTCGCTTGCTACGACCATAAGGACCTTACATAGGACAAAATTTGTGGCACTTCACCTAGAACTGGCGTCGTCTCCACACGAGTAAATATTGAATACCAACGGAAATCTCACGGAATACAAACTTGGTTAGGAGTTGTTTTGGATATTTTTTTTTTGAATTTTTTCGCCCTTTGGTTATTTTTTGTTTTCATCTTGTTTATATGTTGGGGAATTTATATGCATATTGTTATTGTTATATGCATATTGTTATGCAAGACATTTTCCAAATGCCTATATCACATGAAAGCATATTTTGTAAACAACACTCATTTATTCTTGGAAAAGCGTTCTTAACATGAAATCCGTCATTTTATCTACATACCTACGGAGTCTGGGCATGTTTAACGGAATTCTATTTACCTCGATAGTAAACATGAAGATAGCAGTATTTACTCATTTACACGTAAACAGGGCGCATATCAAATAGGGAACTTTTTAAAATTTGCACTAAAATGGCGCTAAGGAAGGGTGCTTTCCTTATACTTGTATTGGCAAGATTTGCATGTGTACTGTAACCTTGAAAACTACTTTTTGAGGCCTTGACCTTTAGTTCAGGAGCTGGTGCACTGCACAATGATTATAAACAGAACATTTGGTGCCAGGCTCATTGAAAAAGCTTTTCAAGTCGAGAATTCTTGTTAAACCTTTCAAATCATATTGCAAAATTCTCTCAGGACGATTTTATTAAATAATTTATCCAAAGCTTTTAAACTAAATTTAATAACTGACATCACAGACAGCCTGTGTCGAATTTGGTAAGACACCGCACAAAGCGCAAACTATTTTTTGCTGTCCGATAAAAACTGCCGAGTAATAATATCGATCTCGATCAACCGTCCCACATTTTTCTTCATTCATAACCACAACAAATGGGCTTATCTGCCTCCTACCCGCTTTACAAGCACGGCTAGGACAACTGATCCGACCCCTGGCACAGCGCCAGATCTACACACTATGCAGCGAAAAGTATGTCAGGGTTAAGTCTCTCTTAATTTAGCAACACCCTACTGACACAATAGTGTAATGTCAATTTTTGTGATATTCATATGTGCCCTTACTTCAAGCTAAACCTACTTTAAACAATATACGTTTAAAACGCATACGATACTTTTTGTTCTTCACACATCGGACGAAAAATATTTGGCGTGACATACCATCATAGGATTGCACTAGCAAATATTCAAGCCATCTCATATCACGCCTGTATCCAAAGTCTTTGTCGACGATGACAACCATATTTAGTGTCTTGGTTTCGGTGGAAGTTTTTTTTGGCTTTCCATAACCGATCGGGACACTTCACGTCATGTTTCACACCGTTGACTTTCTCCCTGCGCTGAATGACAGCGTATTAATTTATAGGCCTGTGTGACCGCTTGCACTGGTCAAATTCTGTTTTATGTTGCAGACGAAGGTCACCAGGGCAAATCAAGGACACGCAGGTCACGTTTAGGGAGTGTTCACCAAAGTAACGCTTCTAACGGTTAAGGTATTCCGTATGAATATCTCATGTCTTATGTACGAAACTCCAGCATCAGAGGGGGAAATGCCCTCCGCCTGGCACGAGTCCACCCTGTCGGTATTGCTAATTACTATTGATGTCTTGATAATAAGACAACCCAACAAAGTCTGTACGTTAGGAGGCATGGCCGTGCTCATATCTGATATTTCCACGTTTTCATGACCACAAGAACACCTTTTCTGCAAAACTTCCCCTCTGATTAATTTTTTTTATAAAACGTGTAAAGGACGAAACTCTGTTATATTGGTTAGATCACCTTAGAGCATAGACATCAGAAAAAATTAATTTTCTATGACTATAATATTGGAGTGGTGTTTTAAAAATGGAGACAGCAATTTTTTATTTGCTATATTTGAATAAGTTTAGCGATATTTTTGATAATTTATCAAAGTAAATACTTCAGAAACGTGATTTACTGTAGGAAGAACGTTTGACACGCTCAAGGTATTCGATGTATAACGAAAGGATAATGAACAATTTTGAATGATTTAAATCAAAATAAATATCTATTGTTAAATAATGATGATGGTGAAGTAAATCAACTTCACATGACTGGTAAATGATTAGAAGGTGACCTTTTATGCACTTGAAACTTAAAAAAAAAAAAAAAATCATCCCATGGGGATTCAGGATAGAATAGGTCCTCAATAACCCTTGTTTGTCGTAAGAGGCGACTAAATGGTGCGGTCCTTCGGATGAGACCGCAAAAAAACACACCAAAACAACAAAAACAAAAACAAAAAAACCCCGAGGTACCGTGTCGCAGCAGGTGTGGCACGATACAGATCTAGCTGCAGACTTGTAGCTCTGTGAGAAAATACTGGGACAGATCAGGGAGCTACAGATCCACCCCTTATAAAAGCCTTCGATTTACGGCGCACAAAAAATGAGCACGGTTGAGGCATCATATTGTTGCATTCTTGTATTGCCATTTCATGAATTTAATAGGAAAAAATAACTAACATATTTTCCCACTATACATGTGTCGAAACATACCTTTGAAATATTCATCAAAGCCCAATACGATCCGAAAACTCCCATGCAGTTTCAAATGATTTCGTTTTTTGACGTAGCCATGTTACATGTAGGTAGCCAGTCAATTCGAACCATGTTCTGGTGCATCAAAATTGGTACCGTATAAGTTTTACATTATGACCCCTGGGTCGAGGCCTCTGCTGGTGGACTGTTAGTCCCGAGGGTCTCTACAGCCCAGTAGCTAAGTACTTCGTTACTAGCTTGAAAATACGGATGTATATTTAATTGCTGTTATAAAATTTAGAAATTCATTTCAAAATTAAGGATTATCTCCCTCATGCATAGCTCTTATCCTTGGACGAATTTGGCTCCACTTGTTTGGCACGCTGTTTTTGACTATGTTTAGATCTAAAACTTCATAGTTATTTCGGATTTCAAACATTTCGGTTGAGCATCACTGAAGAGACATTATTTGTCGAAATGCGCATCTGGTGCATCAAAATTGGTACCGTATAAGTTTTACATATCGCCGTTGGTATCTGTTCATAATAGTCGTTACAACTTATATATTCGGTCTTCATTTATCATAAACACGAATACTTAATAAAATTAAAAGATATAGTTTATCTAAAGGTAGAATAAGCCCTTGGTTAATGAAAATGTTACATAAGCCGAGTTTGGTCCCTTACGATCGTGTGGCAGGGATGGGGACCGCGCCAGACTAAGGAAAGCCGCGTAACCGTGAGTTTACCTATTTGATTGATTATTATTTAACTGAACTGGGGTGATATATTATCTAAAATATTTAACTAAAATATTAGTGGGGACATTAGTTCCCTTCTAGACGTCATTGTGTAAGTATGGGAATGAACCGGGATTCGAATTACCTGGCTATCTAACATGGCTACATCAACGAACGAAATCATAAAAAGCTGAGAGTTTTCGGGTTAAATGGGGTTTTAATGAATATTTCAAGGTATGTTTGGACACAACTATAGTAGGAAATATGTTAGGAATTTTTTTTAATATGAAATTTATGAGACAGCAATGCAAGAATATAGTGATATAAGGCCTCAACCGTGTGCATCTTTTTGTGCGCCGTAAATCGAAGGTTTTTGTAAGGGGTATATCAGTAGCTCTCTGATCTGTCCCAATATTTTTCAGAGAGCTACAGTTCTGCAACTAGATACAGATCCCTCCCTGGACATAAGCGCCGAGCAATGGCCAAAATGTTGCATCCCTTCATCGGTAACGTTGACGTCTCCATATGAGTGAAACATTCTCGAGAGACGTTAATCAATAGTCAACCAATCAATTGAAGAGTTATCTGCCCTTCATAAAATAAGAAAAATATCCAATGTTCTAAACATTTGTGCGGTAAATGATTAATTTGATTTTATATTTCATAACGAGAAGGTGTATGTAACTTTTTACCAAGAGATTTGCTGAAAACTATAATTTCATTTAAAAGTAATGTAATAAAACATGCTCTTCCCACAGACTTTAATGTTAAATTCTAGGTTAAATAAATCAAGGAGTAATCAAAATTTTGAAAAGTTCCACTGTGAAATATTTATTTTAGACGAACACTTCAAAATGACACCAGGATCACACCCCCCCCAAAAAAAACCCCCAAAAAAACCCACCCACCATCCATTTACTAGACGTGAAATATGAGCTTATATTTGCGATTTCTCTACTGAGGAGGGTGGATAACTCTATTGTCCGGGGGAGAGTGTCTTCATTGTTTCCATGGTACAGAAAACACCAATTTCCCATGAACAGGAAAATGAACTACCCTAAAATAACAATTTTTCCACATCGAGATGAAGACCCAATAAATATGCTAATGTTTCTTCAAACCACGAAAATTTCGTCCAACGAAAGATTGTTTTATTTCAGAATTTTCTCCTAACTAATTTGTGGTACCTCACCTACAGCTGATGACGTCTCAATTTAAGTGAAATATTCTCAGTGAGTTCACTCTCGCAATCGTAACTACTCGGCTATTTCCGTAACAACAAATGAACGGTTACGGAAAAGGACGAGCACGTGATCGGATTGTTCACTCTCGATGGGACGTAAAACAAAGAAACAAACAACTTCGTAGAGTTCCGGAACAGAGTCTCTTCAACTTCGTAGAGTTCCGGAACAGAATCTCTTCAGTAATCGATATAGCTTTCGAAATAACAGGACTAATGCATTTTTATCAGGAAAAATACTCCATTTTTAAAAAAAAAAAATTCGTTATTTTATTTCTCATGTTCTGAAACGATATTAAAAAAATAATCAAAGTCGCTTCGCCGCCGTTATTTTCACAATAAACCGCAATTGTGCTGAAAAAAAAAAAGCATGATGTGTCAATATTTACATTTCTAATGTTACCTTCACCAAATGATCACCATTTCCTCGTGAGTGTGAACAATGTGCGTCTTAATGAGTATAGCACGACTATTTTAACGGCTGGGTATATTTCGAAAGAAATTGAAAATGCGCTTCATGAAGCACGCTGGTGTAAATCGTCGAAGTTCATGCCATCATGTATTTTCTGGAATGAAATTTATTTCGTAAATCACTTCTCGGTCAACTGTACGTTTCCACTTACACAGTCAGCATTCATACTTCCGTCCCTTAAAAACCAGTATCCTGTTGGATCAAGAAAGAACCAAGTGTGTGGCTATGTCCCAAAATCTCACATCGACAAAATAATTTTAAATCAGTACGCAATCATTTAGAAACGAGCTACATGCATTTACATACTTTCATTAAATATTCAGGGAGAAATACACCGCTATTGTACAGGGGCTCCGCAGAGTGGTACACTTCTTCATACCATTGGATTGTAATGAAATATCAATACTCACATTCAAATTAAACAACGATTTTCGAATTTTATATGAATTGACATAATGAACCTGACAACCACGAGCAACTAAAGAAGATGTTGTGTAAGACAACACCCCTCCAAGTTTCATTGAAATCAAATACAAAAAAGTGTTCCAAACAAGACATAGCCGCCTGTTATAATAAATGAATTCACAAAAGTCATGCTAAACATCCAAGTCGCATCTCTTACTGTTTGTAAAGTTGTAAAAAGGACGCGAAAATATTTTGTTTGTTTGACGTTATATTTGAGAAGTTTTTACTTCTACAGAGACGTCACCAGCTGTAGGTGATGACGTCACCCGCTGTAGGTCTGACCAAGGCATGGCGCCCAAGGCTTCCTGTTTGCGAAGCAAGTAATCCTTAAATGTCGCAATCCTTCGCAAGCAAGAAATATGTATACCACGGCTTTACCTTTAAGTGACCTTGACTTTTTATATTTAAACCTGAAAGCCAATAGAAATTCAGACCTTCATGCAAAGTAACATTCCTGAACGTCTTGTACAGAATATGGTATGTCTCGACTGATTCAATACGCAAGAGCTTGTTCTGCGTACGATAAGTTTTTAAATCAAAGCAGGCTTCCGACTAACAAGTTGATGCTGCAGGGGTTTCAATGGTCTTGTTTAAAATCAGCATTTTGCATATTCTATGGTCGTTATAACGATCTAGTTTGTCAATACATCTATCACTGGGTCAAATGCTGTCTGTAATACCGATTGTTAGACCGTTCTTGGGACACTGATTTTGACTGCGGATAACTCCGTTTACCTGATCAGGATATAGGGCTCACGGCGGGTGTGACCGGTCGACAGGGGATGCTTACTCCTCCTAGGCACCTGATCCTACCTCTGGTGTATCCAGGGGTTCATGTTTGCCCAACTCTCTTATTTTGTATTGCTTATAGGAGTTATGAGATTGATCACTGTTCGTTATCGTCACCTTTCATACAGAAATGTTGGGATTTAAATCTCGGTGACCTTTCACTCGTATAGCATTGCAGTCTTCAACGTGAGGCTGAACAAAGGAACAGACAAATTACTATATGTATACTGAGGGCAAGAAAATTTACATTTGACGTCAGCGAAACGTACATGTACAGTCTGTTGCCATTAAAATATAAAGGTTACATGTACAGTGTATGCATAAATTGTATTATGCCAAGCAGGAAAGTCATATTGGTCACATCAAAAAAGTGATCGGCAAAACTATCTTACTAGGATGGTCTTCTCCGACGGATTGCTTTTACATGGTTTCCCTGTACATGTAGTTCTAAAGAGCGGTTACTGATTTCCTCTCGGAAAAATCTGCCTTGTATAGGCAAGATTTAAGAGTACCGGAAACAATCTTATGTAGGGTGTTTTTATTAAGAAGTTAATTGTTTTCTATGACATCGGTTAACAAACACGGCAAAAATGTCACAAGTTGTAGAACTTCCTCTCAAGTAGTATCAGCCATCATCAGGTCGTGCATCGTATGAATAAAGGGGTTTAGCTTACAGACTGTGGAAAGAAGTAGATAACCTAACCAAAGGCACTGTGTGTCAAATATTTCCAAAAGTGTCAAATATTTCCCATCAAACAATTCAAGAACGTGGATTGATTTCAAACATCAAAGAGCATTTCTTCAATTTCTTTGATGTTTGAAATCAAAATCCTTGTAATAAATTCAATAGATATTTCTTTACTAAGGTCTCAGTTTGGAAGTCAGGCCAAAGGTCAAGTTTAATGGACACAATTCTTTAAACAGAATTAGGAAAGCAACACTACTTTCATAAAAAAATGTGAAATTGCGGATCTTATCAAAGACTAGGAAAAATTAAATTTTCAGTACTCTCCGTCTCCTTAACAAGACTAATAAAAAAAAAACCTCCCGTAATTTACAATGGAAAAGTATGCAATTAAGCCTCTGACGCCCTGATTATCTGATAAATGATTGTACGGTGATGAGAGGGGCTGCTCCGCGCTTGGTGGTAATTTTATCAATATAAAACACCGTCTGAAAATTTTTGATTGAAAATGGCAAGAAAAGTCGGTCAACATCAATGGAAGACTGACGTAGAATCCGTTCATTTGCTTCACCTGACATTTCTCCGAGATACATTTCTTTGATTGAGTCTCAAAAAAAGCGGGCAAGGCTCTTTCCGGTAAGAACAGAAGACTGGTGTGAGAAACCGCACATTATTTATTATTAATGGTAAATTGTAGGTGACCTAATTCACTTTCATAATAGATCACTGATCTCAGTCAGGTCAATGTTTTCATCTCCTCATAGTGACGTCACAAAAGAACGATAACCTTCTGTTTTTTCCCCCAAGGTCTAAATGTTATTGCCTTTTGTTTACCTGTTTCAGTGTTTAAAGTTTGCCTTGTACCTGTGTTGATCAAGATGTATAACAAAACGAAAGTTCAGAGTTATTATATATTTTAATATTGTTAAAAAAAGAAAAATAAATTAAAATGGATATGACATTTACTCATATGTTTACGACAATCAAACTAAACATAGTGACTGTTCATTCTCATTTCTGATACACAGGGCAGTGACAAGAAAGGTTGACGCACGAAGGAACATAAAATCTCAATATTGATTACTTTCACCTCATATGCTCATCTTTTCATCTACTTCATTTAATTCGCCAAAGGTTGAACATAATGCATTTTTTTCTGCGGGGAGTTGACTGAACCCTCGGCGCCGTTAACGCAAGGTCGGCGATCTCTGGACGAATAATATCAAGGTCAATAACTCAACTATCTTAATCATCAAATTATGGTGAAGAAGAAGGAAAGTGCGTCAACCACGACTCTTGACAAGAAATAATATCATACATGTTATCACCTTAAGGAGTGTTTACAACATTTCCGCATTCATTAAGACTTCGCACTCTCCATGGAATGAAGGATCAAAATAGAGACGCCCAGCGTCTTATAAAGTCCACAAAATAAATAAAACAACAATTAAAAAATACATCACTTCATGGAATTGCTATAAGTTTTGTAACATTTCTTTTAAGAGAACATCGATGTCCATATTCCCGTTGATATGCTTGCAGAAGAGATTTTCGATCATTTTGCAGTTGATGCCGTAGAGAGCTGGGAGACAGAGCAGTACCCGGCTGTAGTGGAGGTGGTCAGCCGGGCGGGTGGAGCGGGCATGCTCCTGCAGGAGTTGCTGGATTAGAGAGTTCAGTTGTTCTACCTGATCAGGTCTGTCCAACCCCACGTAACCTGCAAATACAAAAGTTAAAAAACGCCTTTGAATGAATGTATCCTAAACAGACGACTAAACAACGATTAAACAGACGACTAAACAACGATTAAACAGACGACTAAATAACGATTAAACAGACGACTAAAAACGAGTGGTAGCTGTATACATTAAGGTCAGCAGTACTAACTCTACATGTACCGAAATCCTGTTTACGCGAGTTAGGATAGTCACGCTGGGGTTGTTTATTGATGAAATCGGGAAAATGTCGGTCAGGATTATTTATATCTGCGTCAGTACAACCATTGACAAAGCGGAATTACGAGAGCTGTGGTTAAACACCGCAAGCTTAGAGGTCCTGATTACATTGAAGGTTGTAGTCAGAATCGTAAGAGATCAATAATATCTTCTTAATAAGCTTTCTGTACAAGATAATATCTTGGGTTCCTCTTTAATGTACACTTCGTCCGTTAAGACCTTGAAACCAGGAGTGGTAGGTACTGAAATCCGCGTTGACGCTCCGTCCTTTTTTTTGGCAACATATCAAATTCCAATTACTAAAAGGCAAGGCGAGTCCTTTGTCCAATTTCGGATTCGTCATTTGATACACTCGTCTTAGGTTTTTTCGTGAGGTATTTACGTCAAGGGCAAAAAAGAAGTATTCAACAACCTTTTTGTTTGGAAATATTGAAGGGCAAAGTAGTTCTATAACGGATTCGTGTGTATTTACACCTGAATTGCACGTCAATCACTAGAGATAACTTTTTTGTTCAAGATAACCTTGCATTACACACACAACTGTCTTACGGGATATTTAAAAGATATGAATCTCTAACGAAAGGCACAAGGTTGTTAATAAAAAAGGCCAATAACACACAAAAGACTACATCAGAATCCAGGTGTAAGTGAATATTAATACAGCGGAAATTTGTTTACTGGGAAAACATATTTTTGACTCCTGAGTTAATACATTGACACCGGGGCGATGCCTCTTAATGATAATGGGGTTGGAGGTCGACAAAAGCTTTTCTCAGCAGGACTCATAATGTCGGTGAGCAGGACATTGACTTCTGCAAAGCTCACCAGTAATTATCAGGACTTGGGCTGGGGATGACGAAGGCCGTGGGCCCAATGCCAATAATTACAACAGTCAGTGGCCGTCTTTTCCCTATTGTTCATCCTAGCCATCGTGTTCGCGGCTTGGCCTTTGCCAGGTCATGGACTGATTTTGAACTCAAAATCTGACATACTGAAAAATTTTGATGAACTAAAATGATGCTATGCAAATTGGTTTCTCTGTTTTCATGATATTTTGTCTCTATTGATTTTAGATTAGTGCAATCAGGGGTTGAAGAAGCGGTCATTTCTAACCGATGTCAGGCGTGGTCATTTAGCGGTCAGTTTCAGGGCAAAGTTAACATACCGTCTGCCTTCGGACACACCGAGGTCAATGTACTGCTGGCCTTGTGAGAGATTGGCATATCTTTTATATTACAATCTTGTGAGAGATTGGCATATCTTTTGGGGGGAAATTGAATAAATGATTTCGAATAAAATTTTCAACTTACCAGAATTAAACAAAACTGCCATTCGAAGGAAAGCATATTCTTTCTGATCGAGATTCATCGTTTGGCACTTGCGGATGAAGCCCTGAAGATTTTCGACTGATTTCATGGTTGGCTGACTGGGTGGGGGTCCTTCACAATCCTCACTCTGCTGCTCGGAATGGATGGGGGTCACAGCAAACTGAAAGTTACTCTCCGACATGTACAAAATCAGCAACCGAGTCCATGAATTTAAAATCAATGTAACTTTGTCATTGTGGGAGAGATTGACAAATTCCGGAATGGATTTTGCAAATTGAATGACTTTTACAAGCCAGTCCGACACACGCGATCCCACTGGGTACATGTTTTTCTTGGCCAGAGTCACGGGTGTTGTTCCGGTGACGTGTACCCCCACACAGGGCTCACTGTCGCCGTGATCATTGGCGATGTCCTGTGACTTCTGGGAACTTGCTTCATTGTTTTTTCCTACACACAGTAAGTTCCTTAACAAAGAAAAACCCCCATTGTCCCTGTCTTCACCGCTAGGAGTATTATTTTCGTCCTTCACCACTTTACAAGATAGATCAATTGGCTCCTCTTGACAAATTTCTGTTGAACAAGATGAAGCAGGTGAGATTGAATGTCGAGGCGAAGAAGAGGGGTGTGGTGATGGCATCAAATGTGGCGATGGCATATGTCTTGGTGATGACCGGTGTGGTGAAGCGATGGCAGGACACGGGGGAGACAACTGATGCTGATATGGAATCTCCTGAGAAATCTGGAACGACAAGGGTGAAGTGTTGGGTGGCGTCCGTGACGGAATGTTCAAGAATGAGTTGGGTGTGTGTGGACTCCTTCGAGGAGATGAGGCGCTATGAGGTGGACTGAGTTGGTAGGGTGACTTTCGATGAGAAGTCAAATGAGAATATGCCGCTGGGACCTTTCCTAAGAGAACACTTTGCAATGTGTTGCTCTGCTTTGTTTCACAGTCTATTACATGGCCGGAGGTATCTGATTGTAACAAGTTCGGCTGATTCGATGAAGAATCCATAGGATAGAAAAACGTATGTCTTGGCATAAGTCTTTGCATTTTGTGCGGTTCATATGCCACGGGAGGGCACGCACAGATTGATCCCCGATCATAACACTGTGACATAGTTCCAACAGTCAAGTCTGAAAAAGAAGAGCGATGGAATGTAGTTTGATTCGGGTTTAATTGTAGAATGAAGTACACTGAAACCTCAGACTCACACGAAGGCATACAAAGTTTAATTCCCTCTGTGGGCGCTGATTTAAGTCGGTGACCTACTGGTCTACATAATTATACCAGTACTCCAACAAAGCCATTGTCTCGGCTAACGGGAAACTGCTATTTAAAGAACTACGGTTATTTAACAAACTTCTTTTATCTTTGAAATATATCAAGTTGTAGGAATAGTGTTGAACAATTTACGTAGATTATAATAAACAAGTGTCAAAAGCTGACATTGTTTCCATTATACCGCTTCTATGTAAAAAAAAAAAAAAAAAAAACATTTCGTACATCTTTAAAAAAAATTCTTTATCTAAAAAATTAATATTTACTTTGTTTAAACGGATTTATATCTTCATTAACAAAATACAGCGAGCGATAGGAAAAAAAAAAACAACAACAAAAACAAAACAACCTACATCTTTTTTAAATTAAACATGTTAGAAAAAATTAAAAAAAAAAAAAAATACTTACCAAACATCTAGGTGTAATTTGTTAAATAAATCCTAATCCCATGAAATTATTTTCCAAGTAATTCTTTTCCCAATAGAATAGATGTGAACGTTTCAGTAATGTAATCCACGATCCAACCGTCGCTGGCGCTGTCAATATCATAAATGACGAGTATGAGTTATTCTCTGTGTTTATAACGTCATAAAGTGCACTTGCCCTACTCCCATTCGCCCTCCGATGACCTTGGATTCCAGTACAACTTCCTTGAATAGGATATAATCCGACGCACTCTCTAAACATGCGTCGTAAATATTGGAAAAAAATGTCAAATACATTTTCATTGTTAATTTACTTAAAATATTTAATAAGTCGTCATTATTTGAAAGAAAAAATACTGAAATGATTTCTTTTTAAGGGAGGAGACAAGATTTGCTTTTGTTTAGAGATTATTTTCTTCCGATGACGTAGGTAACCTTGAATGATTAACAAAGTGCGAATAGCTAACCCAATTCCAGAAATAACCATGTCAGTATGAAAAATGAAGGTTAATCCACATTACTTAAAATATCTCTTGACTGGGTGTCATTTAAATACTCTTTTTATAAGTAGATTTTAAAAGAAAAACGTTTAAAACATGATGATACACGTTTTTATTATTTACCGATACACATCGGTGATGTAACTTTTTTTTGTCTTTTTTACGTTTTTACGCTGAATGATTTTTTCCCCATAAACAAAGTTGTTTACATCACCGTGACCACAACAGCCCATCCCAGATGAATTCGCTTGGTGTTAAAATATTTCACGATTGTTTACACGTCTTGGAACGGAAAGTCGGTCAGTTGACCTGCATTGACTCTTGCGCACACGTAGTATAAACAAATACTCCTCGATTACAAGGCCACCGGCACGGCGAAGCTAGAGATTCAGCCGTCAAAGAAAACCGAACGACCTTCAGTTTATGTTTTTGAACAAGCAAAATAAAAAGATTGCAATCTGATATTCTAAGGACGGAAATAACACATGAATGAACAATTTCGTGATGTAAGAAATAGTCTTTGTTTAAAAGGAGGGAGGGGAGTTAAATTCTCTGAATTTTGATATTTCACTTGATTCGATACGTTGTAGTTTTGTATCCATTAATGGGAAAAATGAATTATGGCATATAAAAAAAGACTAGTATTTAGTTCAGCCTAAGCCGACATACGTAAAGCGAGACAACTCAGAATAAATATTTTGGCAACAATGGCACTGACAAGCGAAAAAAGAGAGGCAACTTACGAACTGGGCAATGAGACCGACTAGCGTAAAAAGAGAGACAACCTCGACACTGATTTGACATTTTCTTCACCAAATTATTTCTTCACAAAACTGTTTATTCAGTACACACAGTGTTACACAATAAAAAGAGGCAAGTTACATTTAATGTGTATGGAATTTCTTTAATTTCCTTAGATTAAGGTACAAATGATTTCTAAAAATTGTATTCATACATTTATGTTTACTATAAAGAAGGAAAGAAAAATGTTTACAGTACATATGAAAAAAGCATTCTATAGATACAATTACATGTATCATATTGCACATATGTATGATATTGGAAAAAAGAGTTTATTTATCATAATCTTAGTACATGTATGCTAGTCTTCTAGTGATTAGTACATTTATATAAATCTTTTATTGACTAGTACATTTATGTAAATCTTTTATTGACTAGTACATTTATGTAAATCTTTTATTGACTAGTACATTTATGTACATCTTTTAGTTATCAGTACCTTTACATAAATCTTTTAGTAATCAGTACCTTTACATAAATCTTTTAGTAATCAGTACCTTTACATAAATCTTTTAGTGATTAGTACCTTTACATAAATCTTTTAGTGATTAGTACCTTTACATAAATCTTTTAGTAATCAGTACCTTTACATAAATCTTTTAGTGATTAGTACCTTTACATAAATCTTTTAGTGATTAGTACCTTTACATAAATCTTTTAGTGATTAGTACCTGTACGTAAATCTAAGGTTTAGTGATTAGTACCTAAGGTTTAGTGATTAGTAGTAACTTGCCAAAATTCCTTACGTAACGCTGTATAATTACTTGGAAAATGTGCTCCAAAACGAGGACCCCCTGTTTGTTTACAAATTTTGTTTCCTACCTTGTGTGTTTTATTATATAGGTATATAAGGCTAATCTCTAAGCTTACAAAAATCGTGACACGATTACATAAATCAAAAGAGGGATGAGATAGACACGGAATCAACAAATTTCAGAGAAATTATCGTTGCAAAAAAATATTAAAAAAGGATGGGTGGGGTGGGGGGTAATATCCATACTTCAGGTGCCTGTGGAAAAAATGTCCAATGTTTTAATTGTAGGTCTAGGACCTTTGAAATACTTTTCTGATCTTCAGCGCATTATAAGGGCGTTAATAATACGCAATTTTTCTGATATATCAGCTCTTTTGTGATGGAGGTACGTTCCTCATTGTGCGTTTGGTGGGTACAAGTTGTATACATGCAGTATAGATCTGCGTATGGTAAGTTTTTAAATCGAGGTAAGCAAGTTGATGGTACAGGGGTTTCAACAGTCTCGTTTAAAGTCAGCATTTCGCAAATTCTATGGTCGTAATAACGATCTAGTTTGCATTTACACTGTACAACCTATCGTTGGGTCAAATGTTGTCTGACGTGTTTCATACCGATTGTTAGACCGTTCGTGGCACACTGATTTTGACTACGGATAACTCCGTTTACCTGATTAAGATATAGGGCTCATGGCGGGTATGACCGGTCGGCAGGGGATGCTTACTCCTCCTAGGCACCTGATCCCACCTCTGGTGTGTCCAGGGGTCCGTGTTTGCCCAACTCTCTATTTTATATTGCTTATGTGATTAATGAGATTGATCACTGTTCGTTATATTCACCTTTCATTGGCTATGTTAATATGGTTGAACGTTATGAAAGCGTAAATTTTGTGTATTATTATTATATTAGTTTATTCACCAATCAAGGGCCCTCGGGGGGCATGTACATGTTAACAGGCAATTAATTATAACAATGAAAAATTTAGAAGTACTACTGGTAATACTGACAGAGTTCACACTTCTGCACTGCACATATCTATAAATATATATGAAATACTGATTACAGACAAGATTTAAATTAACAACATGATAAATAAAATGACCCAACTGCTTCACACATCAGTTTCTGGGATAGCAGATAATGATAGTGTTGTGTGAATACATATAAAATTGCAATTGTAATCAAATCGGTATAATTATATTTCAGTAAGAACAGTTTGCAAGTATAAAACACATGTACATGTAGGATCAATTGTACAAGTGTTAAAGAAAGCGTGAATTGTTTACTTGATTACAGGGGGCACCAAGGGACAGTGCCTGTTAACAGTCTGGTAGTAAATTTATTGTACCAGACTATTGGTCTTGTACTCCCAGTAACCAAGACAGCTTACAAGTGTAAAGCAAAGGAAATGTGTACAAAGCAAAGACATGTACTTGTATCACATTCCACTGTTCAAAATCATCTTACTGAATACAGCATGTAAGTATATTACATATGTACACGCAGGATCCAGTTCTGAACGTTTTATGTCTAAAGCAGGAAGGTTAGAATACTTATATAAAAGAGAATAATAGCATTATATGAGAGAATAAAAACACAATATGTTGACCTGATTACAGGGAGCACCAAGGGACAGTGCCTGTTAACAGTCTGGTAATAAATTTATTGTACCAGACTGTTGATCTTGTACTCCCAGTAACCAAGACAGCTTACAAGTGTAAAGTGAAGGAAATGTGTAGAATGCAACGACATGTACTTGCAGTATCACATTACACTGTTCAAAATCATCTTACTGAATACAGCATGCAAGTATATTACATATGTACACGTAGGATCCAGTTATTCTGAATGTTTTATGTCTAAAGCAGGAAGGTTAGAATACTTATATAAAAGAGAATATAGCGTATCAACCGTTGGTACATCAAACTGACCTTATCAAGAATAATTTGTTTGAATTAGGTCATTAAATTAAATACAAAATTATCATAATTTATTTCCTCTTCTACACGAGTGATACGTTTTTTCAAATAAAGATGGTGACTGACAATTTTTGTTCAAAAACGTTCTAAATTTGTGTGCCGCTGAAATTCGGGTGGTTGCCTGACGTCTGAAATCATCCTTTAGGCAATATATGAACGCAGTGATAAGCATTTGCACCCACCGCGTGAATACGAAAACATAATTTGCGCCTCACCGTGCGTAAGAGGTCAACAAAGGGAAATAACTATTTGGCAACTCGGAAATTGCGTATTAATAATTTTTAACTTCTTGATATATACCCTTTTAGTTGTTTTCAAATTTGGCGTGAAGCATCTTTGGGCCAGGGGTGCATATATTTTACATTTTAGGACATTAAATGTGGCATTAAAAGCGGGGCAAAACTCCCAAAATTGATCAATTTTCAAAAAATCAAAAATGTGTAGAGTAGGAAGGCATCTACTAAAATTGTAAATTGTATGAAAAACCCAATGCATGTTTAGGAAAAGCAGAAAGAGATGTACCAAACTTGTTCATTTCGCAACCCCTGGGTAGAGGTTCCAAGACAAGGACGGGGTCAATTTGGTCATATACTGTCAATGTCCATAACATTTATTAAGCATCAAAACACTAGAGAAAACTGATAGGGATATTTAGGAATAGCAGAAGAGGGCCCACCATATGAATGCTTCGTTTTGGTGTATTTTTTAGAAAAATTGATGTGATTAATATGATGTATTTTTTAAAAACCCCACAAGTTTCAGTATTAGTTTATGCCTTTTTCTATGTTAATAGTTCTTTGTTTCAGTTTGTGTTTACTGTTTTACATGTAAAGCGCTTGATGGTAGTTGTTTTAATTAGATAAAGCGCTATATAAATGTACAATAATAATGATAAGAAGTAATATTAAAAGCCCTCTACTATGATTTGTAAAATTCATTGTCCGTCAGTCAGGGTCGAGCTCCAGGGTAGGGCCAATATAATAATGATATGTGATGAATGTATTGAATCTTAAGATATATGGAAGGATTCTATCAAAATTCTAAAATTTTTGACCCGGTGACGAGGATTTCTGACTCTGGAACAAGCCCAAATTGGTTGTAAAAGTTATATATAATGTGCATAATGTTTGAATATTTTCTTCTTTACTTATGCTAAGGTATATTTAGGCAAGAGCGTAAATTTCAGAATCATGGGGGTAAGGGTTCCGACTCTAGGGCGGGTCCAAAATAGTTATATAATATGTTATGTTAAGTCTTTCATCGGTATGAATACATTCGGGAGCATTTGTGTGTGTAGTTTTTTTTTTTTAAGTACATATCTTGTTTTATACTGCTGCTGGATGCAAGGTGAAGCTAACGAATCTCATAACTCCTATAAGCAATACAAAGTACATAGTTGAGCAAACACGGATCCCTGGAGACACCAGAGGTGGGATGAGGTGCATAGGAGGAGTAAGCATCCCCTGTTGACCGGTCACACCCGCCGTGAGCCCTATATCTTGATCAGGTAAACGGAGTTACCCGCAGTGAAAATCAGTGTGCCAAGAACGGCTTAACAATCGGTATGACACATGCACGTCAGACAGCATTTGACCCAATGCGAGGTTGTATTGACGAACTAGATCGTTATAACGACCACAGAATTTGCGAAATGCTGACTTCAATCGAGACTGTGGATATTAGAATTTAGCTTAAGTATGCAGAACAGGAAAATTATTCTAGATTTTGTAGCCCTTGGGACTAGTGAAACCTTTAACTAATACTCAGATGACCGACAAGGCCTGGGGACCTCTTGTTTAATTAAAGTTAGCATCACTAAAATTTTCCAGATACACTAAATTTTACCCCAAGGTATAAGTCAGCTCTTGCTGTCTCTAGTAAATTTTGGTTGCTATAACTTTCCAGTGTAATAAATTATTTTTAAAAGATTGTGCGATTTCTAGTCACCAGTGATCGCAATACACTGAGAGTTCTTCAAGCAGTTTTGTAACCTTTATAGTGTCCCGAGGATCATCTGCGCAAGAAGACAATTCAAGACTTACAAAATCATATGAATTGTCGAATATTTCCAGGATGAAAGATGAAGATAACGAACAGTGATCAATCTCATAACTCCTATAAGCAATACAAAATAGAGAATTAAGCAAACACGTACTCCTGGACACACGAGAAGTGGGATCAGGTGCCTAGGAGGAGTAAGCATCCTAGGATATCATCAATTTATAGCTTTAAATGATTGGCACTTAAGTGATCACCTTGTCGTATCCCATTCTTTGGTAATAAATGTACTGTAATTGGCATTTTTATAGATATATTGTTTGAAATTATAGAATAAATTACCAATGCCTAATAACAGAAGCGCAAGACAAACCAAGTATCATACTTTGTCAAATGCCTTTTAGAAATCAATAAAATAAGCCCAATAACACAATGTTGAAATTAGAACATATACATATATCATGAATTTGGTCGATATGATATTTAAATCTAGGATGTTAAACACCCGCTGGGATATGAAGTGATAATGATAGTACTGACGACAGTCCATGTAATTATGTGCAAAAGACGTCACAGATATTAGGAATAAAACCGTATTAGACATTGATGAAGTGATCCAAGACTTTTAAATGAAAACACCAGTATTGTCAGCGACTTGGTCGATATTGATGTAAAGAGAACAATATTAGAGTTACGCACAAACAATTTAATGCGGGTTACATTAAAACACAGGGTACGCTTTGTGAATCCGCGTCTGTTGTAAAGTGCACGTTTGGGGGTATCTAAGATAGATTGTGACGTTTGGGGTATCTAAGATAGATTGTGACGTTTGGGTTATCTAAGATAGATTGTGACGTTTGGGGTATCTAAGATAGATTGTGACGTTTGGGGTATCTAAGATAGATTGTGACGTTTGGGTTATCTAAGATAGATTGTGACGTTTGGGGTATCTAAGATAGATTGTGACGTTTGGGGTATCTAAGATAGATTGTGACGTTTGGGTTATCTAAGATAGATTGTGACGTTTGGGGTATCTAAGATAGATTGTGACGTTTGGGGTATCTAAGATAGATTGTGACGTTTGGGGTGTCTAAGATAGATTGTGACGTTTGGGGTGTCTAAGATAGATTGTGACGTTTGGGATATCTAAGATAGATTGTGACCTTTGGGGTATCTAAGATAGATTTTGACATATATTATTGAGGTATGAGGAGGTCCTAAGTAGTTTTACAGATTTTTATTGTTAGTTATCTCTCCTAATTCGTCGATGTGGGTTAAGTAAAAACCCCTTCGAGGAGATGCTTATATATTAACCTATCTCAGAAAGGTAGTGTGAACGCAATGTGGGGTCAATAAAATCCGGATTAACATAACCTAGTGCGAATCGGCCGTTACTCTTCTATAATCACAGCATACATTTCTATCTATCTATCTATCTATCTATGCAAGGTGAAGATAACGAACAGTGATCAATAGGTAAAATATTAAATAAAGTATTATATGTTCTACAACGTGTTGTCATATTTTATTTAACATTTTACCGATATATATATATATATATATATATATATATATATATATATATATACATGTATATATAAATCAATCAGTCGCTTAATAGTGTATAAACAATGATAAAACCACAGGAAGAAAATGAGAGAATTAAATATTCTGTACACCTGTCTGTTTTTGTTGCGATATTTCAGCTGCGGCGTATAAACATGTTCAGGTTATTAGAATTGAATCATCTTTCTATCCTCCCTAAAAACTCCAACATTTACAATTGTGTGATATTTATAATTTCCTGTCAGCAAAGTGAATTTATTTCAGAATGTGACAAATGAATTTAATACCACACGCTGTTTACTATAATTGGTTTTTGTAAAAATATTCGGCAGCTCGCGAGGTTTTCTTTGGTCCCAATTGGTTGCGTTCCTCGTAATTTCTAAGGTGAGCTTATTTTAATCATTTTATAATATAAAATTGATAGAACTTGATAAAGGTTATCTCATAAATCAGGAAATGAGTTTAGAATAAATTTGCCTTGGCATTTCTGGAACCGAGTTAGGACATATGCGACATTCATACAGAAATAGGATTTAAAAATAACGTTACCGTACCAGATGTTAAAACTGCATACAATTATGGAGACAACCAGCGCCACTGTGTTCAAACTTTTTAATTTCACTACCTGTGCAGGTATTTTTCAGACTCTGAATGGACACTGTGTCTTCCTGCACGATGCAGCCATCAATTCGTTTTCGTGTTTTCTAGGGATGTATATAATTCTTACAAACAGTTGGGTTTTCTGGATTTTGTTCACGCGGCCAGAAGACGATGATACCTCTTTATCCATAATACTGAATCTGGCACTCGCTGACACTTTCACCGGGTGGATGGTGATTTATGACGCTGTCTATAACATACTACAGTTCACCCTGTACGTGGAATGCATTCTCAGAATCGGGATGTTTGTCTGCTGCAGCTTAGCATCTCGTTTCATTGTCATGCTGTTGACTTTTGAAAGACTGATCAAAATCAGCAATACATACACATACCGAAAGTATATCAACATCACGCGCGCCAAGGTCAGCCTCGTTATGGTCTGGATCTTGTCAACGTTAGTTGGCTTGTTACCATTTTTCGGATGGAGTTCTATGAATATTCTTCATTTATGTAGTTTTATTCGAACGATGTCCGACTCTTACCTGGCATTCATCCTCATCCTCCACGTCACTCCGTTCTTCTTCACGCTCTACGCTTACATCAGGATGGTTGCCGTGGTTCGTCGTCACGCGTCCGCCATTGAACAAGTTTGGAGAGGAGCTGGGAACAGAAGGAGCTGCACGACTCGAGCTGTCATTACCACTGTTATAGTGGTCGGTGTGTACTTCGTATGTTGGGCACCGATGGGTATGATTTTGTTTATTTATAAAGAATGTACAGGCTGGCAATGACGCAACGCAAGGGGTAATTAGTTACAAATTTTGAGAGACACGATGACAGATATTTCCTTGGTAGGAAGAGAAAAAACCTGACCCTCTGGAATAAAAAAAATTGCATTTGCATTGTTTTGTGCACATATTTGAAAAATAATTACAATTTACTATTGCTCCATATTCCATAGTTAAAGTTTTTGAAATATAGGTCAAACTCCAAGGTCAAAAGGTAAGAAAGATTTGTTACCAAGAGAAAGGTATAATTGCCAACAGGAATACGCATGTAAAATATGAAAGCTCTATCACTAACCATTCAAACGTTATGGTCACGGTCAAAGTTTTTCAAAATTAAGTCAAACTGCAAGGTGAAGGTCAAACATTTTGGTAACACAAGATTGCTACTCGTAGCCATGTCCCCCACCACCGCAAAAACAAGTTGAAGCACAAAAGTCCCATAACTCCTGTAAAATTTGTGGAATCAAAATGGCGGCGCAATATGATAAACTACATATGGTGACTAACAATCCTACAAAATTTGAATGAAACCGGTGAGCGGTTTCGGAGGAGTTGCGTCCACAAAGTGTTCCTATAGTGTAGCATGTACAAATTCAACAAAGTCCCATAACTCCTGTCAAAATTGTCGAATCAAAATTCCGGCATATGATCAACTACACATGGTGACTAAGAATCCTACTTAATATGAATAAAATCTGTTGAGCGGTTTCTGAGGGGTTGCGTCCACAAAGTGAAGTGGGATGGACGGACGGACAGACGCACGGACACCGGTATTTCTATGTCCCCTTCCGCGTTGCGGTGGGGGACAAAAATAAAGGTATTGTCACACGAAATCACTCGTGATAATGAAATCCCTATTAACAATCATTCATTGATGATGAAATACACCAACTTATTCCTATTACAATGTGAGTATTTTCCCAGTGTTCTTATACTGTCCTATAGACAGACCCTAAAATATTGACAGGTAAATGTTCTATTCCAAACACTTCATTTCTCGTTAGTTACATGACATCGTGACCCCTGGGCACACCAGAGCTAGGATTAGATGCCTAGGAGCAATATACATCCCCTGTTCAATTCAAATATTCTTTCCACAAACTAAAACAAGAGGCTCATGGGCCACATCGCTCACCTGAGTCACCTTGGTTTATATTTAAAGATTTTTCCTATATATTCGCATGTAAAACTTTGACCCCTACCTACTCCCGGGGGCCATGATTTTTTTTTTCAAAATTGAATCTGGACTATGTCAGGAAGTTTTTATTTGAATGTCCAATGATTTTCTCAGAAGAATATTTTTAATGATTTTTCCTATATACTTGTATGTAAAAATTGATCCCCTATTGTCGCCTCATTTTACCCCCGGGGACCATTATTTTAACAAACTTCAATTTGCACTATGTCAAGAACCTTTCATGTAAATTTCAACTTTCCTGGCCCAGTAGTTTTTGAGAAGATTTTCCCTATATATTTGTTTGTAAAACTTTGATCCCCTATTGTGGCCCCATCCTATCCTCGGGGGCCATGATTTTAACAAACTTCAATTTGCACTATATCAAGAAGCTTTCATGTAAATATCCACTTTCCTCGCCAAGGAGTTTTTGAGAAGATTTTCCCTATATATATTAGTATGTAAAATTTTAATTCCCTATTATGGTCCCATCCAACCCGCAGGGGGCATGATTTGTACAAACTTGAGTCTGCACTATATCAGGAAGCTTTCATGTAAATATCAGCTTTTCTGGCTCAGTGGTTCTTAAGAAGATTTTTCCTACATATTTGTATGTAAAACTTTGATCCCCTATTGTGGCCCCATCCACCCCCCGGGGGCCATGATTTGAAGAAACTTGAATCTGCACTGTATCAGGAACCTTTCATGTAAATATCAGCTTTTCTGGCTCAGTGGTTCTTGAGAAGATTTAAAAAGATGTTTCCTATATATTTGTATGTAAAACTTTGATCCCTATTGTAGACCCATCCAACCCCCGGGGGCCATGATTTGAACAAACTTGAATCTGCACTATATCAGGAACCGTTCGTGTAAATATCGGCTTTTATGGTTCAGTGGTTCTTGAGACGAAGATTTTAAAGATTTTTCCTATATATTTGTATGTAAAACTTTGATCCCCTATTGTGGCCCCATCCTACCCCAGGGGGCCATGATTTGAATAAAATTGCATCTGCACTATATCAGGAAGCCTTTGTGTACATATCAGCTTTTCTGGTTCAGTGGTTCTTGAGACGAAGACTTTTAAAGATTTTTCCTATATATTTGTATGTAAAACTTTGATCCCCTATTGTGGCCCCATCCAACCCCAGGGGGCCATGATTTGAATAAAATTGAATCTGCACTATATCAGGAAGCTTTTGTGTACATATCAGCTTTTCTGGTTCAGTGGTTCTTGAGACGAAGACTTTTAAAGATTTTTCCTATATATTTGTATGTAAAACTTTGATCCCCTATTGTGGCACCATCCGACCCCTGGGGGACATGATTTGAACAAACTTGAATCTGCACTATGACAGGAAGCTTTCATGTAAATTTCAGCTTTTCTGGCCCATTGGTCTTGAGAAGATTTTTAAATGACCCCACCCTATTTTTGCATTTTTGTGATTATCTCCCCTTTGAAAGGGACACGGTCCTTCATTTTAACAAACTTGAGCGCCCTTCACCCAAGAATGCTTTTGGCCAAGTTTGGTTGAAATTGGCCCAGTGGTTCTGGAGAAGAAGTCGAAAATGTAAAACCTTTACAGACAGACGGACAACAGGCGATCAGAAAAGCTCACTTAAGTTTTCAGCTCAGGTGAGCTAAAAAATGGCTTCAATCTGATTTCAAATGGCACACCTAATCCATTGCTTTCATTTCAGTTTCATGCTACCATCGCATTCTCTTCTTGATTATCATAACAGTAAACCATCTGTCGGTGATCATTGTCTACTGAAGAGACAAAAGACTGTAATTAGGTCTTCTTGTAAGGCATCTTCTCTCACCCATTTTAAGAAAATTGTTATAATGAAGTGTTAATTACCTTGATGGCTTTTCATGAAATCAATCCCCCTACTTGTTTAAAACAAAAGTTTTAGGAACGGTATCGGTGAATATGTAAAAATATATAACATTTAATACTATACCACCATTCACAACTTGTAAATGTGAAATACCCGAGAATCCGGGTTAGAATACGTCCTCAATACCCCTTGCTTGGTGATATTGTTTAACGTCCCGCTCGAGAATTTTTCATTCGTATGGAGACGTCACCATTGCCAGTGAATGGCTGCAAAATTTAGGCCTATGCTCAACACTTGCAGCTTTTGAGCAGGGAAGGATCTTTATCGTGTCAAACCTGCTGTGACACGGAGCGTCGGTTTCTGCGGTCTCATCCGAAGAATCGCGCCATTTAGTCCCACGGGACTCTTAACTTAGTGTTTCACCTACGTCCGAGAAATGAGACGACAAAACATATAACAATAGATAACCTGAGTGACCTAATAGATTTTGAATTAGCTGCAGAATTGTAGCTCTGCCTTAAAGGAAAAAAAATATTAGGAACCTACGAGACGGTAACACAATAATACAACGACATAATGCCTCAACCGTGCGCATTTATTTTGTGCGCCGTAGATCGAACGTTTTTATAAGAGGTAAATCTGTAGCTCTCTGGTCTGTACCAATATCTACTCAGACAGCTACAGTTCTGCAGCTAATTTTAGATATGAGTCAAAGAGAGTATGACTGCTACTTGGTAGCTATGTATACGATGGACAATGAAATAACGTGTATCCAAAACAAAACAACCGAAAAATCACGTGATTAAGAAGACAAGAGGACGAATCTGTTAGCATTAAAAACCCTGTGAAAAAGTTCCATTAATTGGTTTTCATGGAATTTGATGTAAGATCCAAAATGATTTTTCTTTCTACCCTTTGTCATAGCAATAATAAATTCATAAAGACTTTGTCATACAAACGCACGCAATTCCACGAGAGTGCAAACTACAATGGTGACATCAACTTATAAATCTTGATTAAGTTTTGACCCTAAATTGCCATAATTATCATTCATAGTACGACAGTGTTTGTCGTAGATTTACTTAGTTTTATTTATAAGTTGTTTCAGAAAGTAATACTGGGGACATGTACTCTTACGATCACCACCATTTCTCCTTTACATGCAGTATGTGTCCAATAATTAGTACTACATGTTTATAGGTATTTGACTTGTGATATTTCATAATTGAGTGTTTATTATTATCGCATGCTGTTGCAAAAGTAATTTGTTATGAAATCCAATTGCCATGGCAACTAATATTCAGCTTAGTCTAAATTGACGACTGTAGTTCTAGAATTTTCATGGAACGAAGTTTGCATTATGCATTTATTGAAAGATGAACAACCGGCCTGAGGGCCCTTACGAGATGAACAACAGGCCTGTGGGCCCTTACGATCACAACCTTGTATGCTGGCGATGCTATAAATAGATGTCGTTAGTTGTTTGTGTAGCATCAAATGTGCTGCTCTTTCCTTAAGTTTCTCAATTACAAAATTAGGGTCTAGACATTTTCCTGCCCCTGGAATCGAAGATTGGTGATCTTGATCTTGGCCAAATTGACCAGGGATCAGGGTAATATGCTGTTATACAAAGCATAAATTTCTAACAAAGTAGTGGGAAAGAAAATAGAATAATTCAATTAAGAGACTGGAGTCGATGAATATAAATCTGCATATAAAACGCACTTCACTGATGAACGACGTGGTTCATTGCCGTCTTGATTGTAATTGTGTGTGACCATATACCTTCACTTTAGACTTCAAGAATTAATGCTCCTTAGCATTTTGTTTTGCTGTAAAAGAATTAACGGACGATTGAAAGGTGTAGATAACAAACAGGGACCAATCTCATAACTCCTATAAGCAATACAAATTAGAAAGTTGAGCTAACACGGACCCCTGGATATACCAGAGGTGGGATCAGGTGTCTAGGAGGAGTAAGCATCCCCTGTCGACCGGTCACATATGAATTGAAGTATTCGGTTGGTGTCCTTGGTAACCAATCTCCTCAACAACGGAGGTTTAGTACAAGTATTACAGTAACATTGTATCCCTGGCGTAGAGTAACCATAGTGATTGACCTTTAATTTATTTGTCTAGGTTGTTTCTCAGTGGTGGTGATGACGAACAGGACCGACATGCAGGAATCGGGAGACTGGTCAGAACACGCTGTGTTTACATACCTTCTAGTGTTGGGTGTCACCAACAGCGCCCTCAATCCGCTGATTTACGCCTACAAGTTGGACATTGTCCGAAGGAGGTTTCGGGTGTCTTTGATCTACAGGTGTCTGAAACCTTGTCACGAACTTCCAAGACATTAGATGTACACTATTCACACTTGCTACATATTACTACCAGATGTTTTACAGTGACCGGCAAGAGTATTATAGTTGAACAACTCCCGTCCTTAAATGTGTACAGCGTTTCCACAACTGATTATAGTGGTATATATGAGAGGACTCTAGCCTCCTTTTTAATTCTATTACTGTACACTGTTTAATGTTCATGAAAATTCAGCAGAACAGGATTTTGTTAGGATGGATGCATGACTAGCATATTTTACATGTACAGTGTTTAAATATAATTTACAGATATTATCGTAAAGGGATCATAATGATTTTCTATATGATAAACGTTTAAATGTTAAAATGGAATAATTCAAATTAAGTTTGTGAGATGTGAAATACAATGTACATTTTGTATATTTTGAAATTCGATTCTGCTACGAGAGATCCATGATACAAGTAATACTTCCTACCGACATGACGATTAAATATTCCTGAACAGATTTAACAATGCAACAATACCAACGAGTATGTACATGTATAAATGTCTGCTTAATGAAAACGGATTACCAAGACCTCCCGTAAGTTTGTATAGAGACACAATTTCCCCAATACCGGTCCGGTCGCGGTAGTTCAGGAGTAGAGCGTTAGCTTCGAAATTGTAACTGGGAATTCGAGCCCCGCGCGTGCCATGGACGCGTAAAACCTAAGACGTTAGAATTGATAGTGATTGCTCCTTCGCCAAACGCTCGGCATCTACGGGTCTTTCGGATAAAGGCAGTGCAAGCTGTAACTGACGGTAAATAAATTGAAAAAAAAAGAACAAGTACGATAACATTTTTAGCCGAGTTGCAACGAAGTTGAACTCGGCTATTGGTTTTGTGATGCAGGCGGGCGGTTGGGCGTCAACAATTGGTTTCCGGATGGTAACTCGAAAAGTTTACATTCTAATCAAATGAAACTTTGATATATTGTTGGGTACCAGGTATGGAAGACCCCTATTAATATTGGAGAAAAATGGTCAAAGGTCAAGGCCACAGTGACCGAAAATAGAATGAACATTTCAGAAAATTTGGTTTCCGGATGATAACTTAGAAACTTTAAATTCGAATCAAATTATACTTCAAGATATTGTTATGTACCGGGTAAGGAAGACCCCTATTGATTTTGGAGAAAATAGGTCAAAGGTCAAGGCCACAGTGACCGAAAATAGATTTAAAATTCCAAAAAATTTTGGTTTCAGGAGGATAACTCGAAAAATGTTAATTTTAATCAAATGAAACTTGGATATAATACAGCGAGGATGATAGTAACGAAAGTTTTACGTTACTATCATCATTCATTTCCGTTACTATCATCCTCGCTGTTTTTTGAACGACGAATTTTCTGTTCATATGAGCCGTCTAAAAGATGAAATGACACCTGATCGTAATTGTTGCTAGTGTATGATATTTGTTGCCTACATATCATTCGCAAATAAACAATACAAATAGATATAAGTAAAACGTGGTCTTTCTGGAATTTCCTTCCGCCATCTTGGGATGATAATAACGATCGTTACTATCATCAGTTTAATACCAGTGAGTAGAGAGATAAAACACCATATGCATGTGATAATGGAGTATTGCTACATAGATATGGGAAGTTGACGAAGGAGAAACTGAAATCATCCAGTTTGTAATACAGTGAGTTGTCAGTTTGCCGTTAATGTCTACTTTCAATAAAATATCTAAGTATGAAGCAGAAGTGGACGACTCTGTAGTGTCTTTTATTTCCAGCTCACGGGGTTATATCGAATCGACATATGATGCTTACTCCTCCTAGGCACCTGATCCCACCTCTGGTGTGTCCAGGGGTCCGTGTTTGCCCAACTATCTATTTTGTATTGCATGTAGGATTTATGAGATTGATCACTGTTCGTTATCTTCAATGAAAATTATAATTGTTAATATTAAATGTCGAATTGAAGGCAAGATGCTTTTTCTTCTCACGTAGAAATTTTTGAATGAATTATGCTTCTTAGGAATATAAAAACAGACTGTTGGAAAACCTGATCACCAAAGACGACGAATATTATAATTATTGTCAATGAGGAACTCTACCATATTTTTTAAATTTCAATTCACCTTCATCCCCACTGGTATTAAACTGATGTACGTAACTGCAGTTACGTAGATCCCAAGATGGCGGAAGAAGAAACGAGTAAATTAGAATAGCAATGTTTTTGTCCTTTAAAAAGCAAAGTGAAATACAAGGAGAAGGCTTATATAGCCATTGCCTGCTGTCTAATCCATAATAAAATACTAAATTAAAGTGAAATACACTTCACGAAAGAGGATGTCTATTTATATCAATAGTTCACAATTGTACCCAAAGTCTTCATGATACTGTACCGAATTTGCTGCAATCTGTATTTGAAATACGTAGATTGATGTACGTAACTTTCACAATATGATGTACGCAACTTTCCGATTTGCACATAAAAGATGTACGTAACTCAAAAGATCTCCATTAAACTTTTATTCATTTGTTCATTCAAAAACACCGATAGAATGCCTTCATCAATAAAAATCACATTTTAAATAATGCTACCAACATGCCATCAAATCAAACTTTCAATCTAAGCTCTTTAAAGAGCAATCTATCAAAAAATGGCACAATCACGGATAAACTTCATTCAAAGTACGCCACATATATTCTTCAACGGTAACCGAACTCGTTAATGTATGAGCAAGTACAGCATCGACCATATTTTTGTAACAAAAGGATAAGGGACCGGTCATTTAACTTGGTTGGTTGGTTGGGGTGTGTGTGTGTGTTTTGCGACATAATTTTTTCAGCACTCAGCGGGTGACAATTTTTTTTTTTATTAATTTACGCTTCGCGACAATTTTTTCCAGTTTAATTTTGCATTACTTTTATCTGGGACTACTATTAGTGCAAAACCTTGCTTCAGATTGTCACGTGGTCAAGCTGGCCTTCCCCATTAATCGAACAAAAACTAAGGATCAAAGTTATAAAGAAATTTATTTAACAAGAAATAAGGGGGAAAATATAAATAACTTAGTGAAACTCCCACACTCACTCTTTCACCCAGATTCACTCAAAAATATCTTCCTTACTATTTACAAAAAAAATAATTAATAATAATAATCAAATTCGAAACCACTAAACTTTTACATGTATTCTTTTCACATTTAATCCCGGGTTATTCCAAAAAAAATTCTAATGAAATATGAATTAGATATTGTTGCCAAACTGTCCGAATGTTTCCACTATTCCTATACAGTGCTGCGAGTGCTCCAGATTTGGTCTGCTACTAATCATCAAATGACTAAAGTGTTCTTTGGAAACTTATCTGTCTCCCTCTGAATTAGTAGTGGTATTCCCCACACTTCCGGACTGTATTCAGGAACCTCAGTGGTAGATATACCCATGCACAGACGCTTTGTCCTTGCGAAACCCCTGTTGTATCAGGCGATCTTCACGATCACTGGTAGTCCATGATTATACCCCTGACGCTACAACAATGAATGTTTATTAAGTCAAGTGTTCTATAAAATGTTTGGCAATGCATATATCCAATGCAAAACTTATTGACTGTTAACAATGTAAAATGTAAATAACAAATCATTTCCAATTTGGCGCCCCATACTCACAACTTCCGGTCATTCACTTCCGCCCCGAAATTTTAACTAAGACATTTAAATGGACAAATTATTTCCAAATAAAGCGACAATTGGCAACAGAAAATAAAAACCACATAGGATTAATACAAAAGCCATTCAAACACTCGATAGCCGTCACACTTGAGCACACATACAGGTAAAATAGGGCGAGTGTACTGGCCACCGTCCATAATAAATAGAAACAAATCGTCTATGCGTATGCCTGGAAAATTTATTCTTAAGTCAATGGTTGGCATCATGTGACTTCCTCAACTTCATACGATATACTGTAATAAAACAAAACAATAATTGTAAACAGTGAATTGATACTGACAACACATATGTTCATGTATAATAATAATTCAAACTATCCAAAAACTGAGTTCAATACAGAAAATTGCTGTTTATAACACAGACTGCACCAAACGAATAGTACTCTGATATAAATTACAATAAATATAAAGAGCATAAGTATTGCACAACAAAACAGAGTTATTGCCCCTGAAGTTACAAAAAGTTTGAGTGCAACTAGTTTTCACCTTATGAGCAAAAATAATCTACACATGGTCTTACTATATGTCATATATATCTTAATACTATCATTGAATTATATTGCACAATACTGTAATTCTGTAAACATAGTTTGCATAAATATTCGGGACATGAACTACATACACATGTGTTTACTCGGAGAATTGTGGAGGGCAATGTGACACAATTACAACTAGTGCACAATAATGAAAAAATATATACAGTCACTTCGTAACGAACGGAATAAGTAATAAAATGTACCTATGTCATGATACATGCACGGATATTGAACATACACCCAAGCAAATGCATATATGCAACGAATTCTGTCCATAATGTTCGTTTTTTAATCCATTTCAAGAATGAGGCACAATTTGTCTATTGGACGAATTAAAGTGTTTGTTTGGGTTTTAACTTTCACTTGACGATTAAAACCTGCACCATCCGGAATAGTTTCTGTAACGACTCCCATAGGCCAGGAATTTCTAGGAGCACTGGAATCCACTATCAGAACAATGTCACCAACTTTCATGTTTCTCTTCACATCACACCATTTCTGTCGCTCTTGAAGTAAAGGTAGATATTCCCGCATCCAACGATTCCAGAAGAGGTTTGCCATATACTGAATTTGTTTCCAGCACCTTCTACAGTAGTATTTAGTCTTCACAAAGATGCCTTGTGGTAAGATTGGTTTAGTTTTCATCAGAAGTAGGTGGTTTGGCATCAAAGCTTCCAAGTCTCCTGGCTGATCTGAACATTTCGTGATGGGGCGTCCATTTAGAATTGATTCAATCTCACACATGAGAGTATGAAGCCCTTCGTCATCCAAAACTTGCTTCTCAGGACACTATTCATCACTTTTCTAATAGATCTGATGACTCGTTCCCACACACCACCATGACGAGATCCAGCGGGTGGATTAAACTGCCAGTCAATATTTCTTTGAAGCATAGAATCCTGTATCTGAGATAGGTTCCAGTCATTGATAGCTCTTGCAAGCTCACGCTCAGCTCGCACAAAGTTGGTCCCATTATCTGATCGTATTTTGATGACTTGACCTCGGCGTGCAATAAAACGACGCATTGCATTAATGTACGAATCAGTGGTCAATGATGCTGCAACTTCAATGTGCACAGCACGACAAGCTAAACATGTAAATATAACTCCATAGCGCTTGACATGACTTCGCTTTTGCTTTACTTCTAATGGTCCAAAGTAATCTACACCAACTCTTGTAACTGGAGGTTCATTGGGAATCAAACGATCTTCTGGTAAACTAGCCATCTTCTGTTCTCCTACCTTTGAGCCTAGATGACGACATACAGTGCACTTAGATATAAGCTTCCGAATGGCTGAAGGTGCATGAATAAGCCAATACCTCTCTCTTAGAGCTGCTAACGTATGATTTCTGCCACTGTGTTTCAGGTCGTGATGAATCTGTCTAAGAATCAAAGATGAAACATGATGATTACTTGGCAGTATTATCGGATGTTTACTTTCTGCTGGCATACTGGCTCTGTGGAGTCGTCCACCGACATGCAAAAGTCCATCGTTTTTATCCAAAACCGAGTCAAGTTTTCGTATACAACTGCTTCGTTTCACATATGAATGTTTATCCGCAAGTGTATGTAGTTCATCAGCAAATGTTTGATGTTGAACATAAGACAAAATAGCAGTTTCCGCTTCTGTCAAGTCTTGAAATGAAATATGTCCCATGTTGTAATGTGTAGAAGGGACTTTGACGTCAGATGATTCATCATCACCACTCTTGTAAATCCTTTGTTGGATACGACGTAACAGTTCTTTGCGTATCTTCAGAATCCATGCGACACTCTTCCTTAGGGTGTACCAAGACGAATGATAATTGAGGAGTTTGTTAACACTCTCCATGACATCACTTGGTTTTTGTATATTGGCTACTGCAGCTCTGACACATGCCTTAACTTCTGGATCAACATCCGTCGTTCCTTCTAGTATTCCTGGTGGTGTTTTTGGCCATTGTTCAGCTGGAGCCCATAAAAAGTAAGGAGCCTTGATCCAGTAGTCATGCTGTATGATCTCATCTGCAGAGAGTCCTCTTGATGCATAATCTGCTGGGTTGAGTTTGGTATTAATGTAGTGCCATTCACATGGTCTTGATCCCTCATGAATCACAGTGAGTCTATTTGCTACGAATGTTTGAAATCTAGACGTCTCATTTCCTATATAACGCAACACGGTCGTGCTATCTGTCCAGAACATACTTTCGTCTATAGGAATGTCTAATTCTGCTTTCAACATTTTGTCTGTGCGCACAGCAACTGTTGCTGCTGTCAGTTCTAGCCTTGGAATGGTAGTTTGCTTTAATGGAGTCACACGAGACCTGCCCATAATAAAAGAGCAATGGATTTCTTTGTTTGTGTTTTCTAAACGCAGGTATGAAACAGTCCCATATCCAATTTCACTTGCATCCGCGAAATGATGTAACTGAACAGAACACAACGTTCCGAATCCAACGGGTTTTATACACCTTTCTATCGTGAAATTAGATAATTTTTGCAAATCACTGAACCAATTGTTCCACTGTATTGCAAGGTTCTCAGGAATTTCATCATCCCATCCAAGTTGAAGTTTGGAGAAATTTTGGAGTATTTTCTTTGCCCTCAATACGAATGGTGCCAAAAATCCCAAAGGATCAAATACACTGCTTATCATCGATAATATTCCTTTCCTAGTAAGCGGTTGTTCCTTTACTTCAATTTTGAAGCAAAATGCATCCGATTCCACGCACCACTGTACTCCTAGAGCTCTCTCCATTGGAAGGGTATCATGATCTAAGTCTAAATCCTTCACTTCTTTTGCTCTTTCTGAAACTGGAATGGACATCATGACGTCTCTATTGTTGCTAATCCACTTTGCTATGTGAAATCCTCCTTTCATTAGCAATTTTTGCAAATCCTTTACTAAACTGACAGCATCGTCAACAGTTTTAACTGACTTGAGACAGTCGTCTACATAAAAGTTCCTTATCACGGTATCGATAACCTCGGTATCGAAAAGTCCTTCAGAATCTTTGGCAGTTTTCCTTAGAGCATAGTTGGCGCAACTGGGTGATGAAGATGCACCAAAAAAATGCACGACCATCTGATACTCATTGGTTTGCTTACTGGTATCTCCATCCATCCACCACAAAAATCTGTGAAAACTGGCATCTTGACGAGGTAAATGTACTTGATGGAACATGCTGTCAATATCTCCCATCACTGCGATCTCTTCTTGCCTGAATCTCAATAGTGTACCAACAAGTGTATTAGTCAGATTTGGTCCTGGTAGAAGTTGGTCATTTAATGAAGTGCCTTGATATCTAGCTGCACAATCGAACACCACTCTCAACTTCCTTTTCTTTGGGTGATAAACTCCATGGTGTGGTAAATACCACACTCTTCCGTCATCTAGACCGAGTTCTTCAGCTGGTACCTTGACGGCGTATCCTTCACTTATGATCTTGTCCATGAAATCACAATACTCTTTGTGAAAGTTTTTGTCACGGTTGAATCGTTTGGCAATAAACGACAATCTTTGGACGGCTTGCTTCCTGTTGTTTGGTAAGCTCACATTGTCATACTTAAAAGGAAGTCCAATCGTATGGTGACCATTCTCATAACGAATTGAATTAGATACACGTTCTAAGAATTTTCTGTCATTTTTGGATGGTTCATAAACGTCATCAATAGTTCTCTCACTGAAATCATAGTTGAATTGGTCACGGATCTGTTCTTCCAGTTTCCTTACATCAATGCGATCGACAGACACCGATGTACTGTAGTTGTCATTATTCGTAATCACTTCAAGTGGTCCGTTGATAACCCAACCTAGTAACGTTTTCACTGCAAAGGGTCCATTACTAGCACTGGGAATAATTTCCCAAGGCTCCAATGCTTTTGGCACATTTACTCCGATCAGAAGTCCAATGTCACAATCGATCACATTCAATTCAACACCATGTAAGTGTGGCCACCTTTTCACATCTTCCAGGGAAATCAC
This sequence comes from Ostrea edulis, assembly GCF_947568905.1. Taxonomy (NCBI): domain Eukaryota; kingdom Metazoa; phylum Mollusca; class Bivalvia; order Ostreida; family Ostreidae; genus Ostrea; species Ostrea edulis. The sequence continues at coordinate 4,901,894 of NC_079164.1, forward strand.
ATCCTTCTTGGACACTGGTAATGTAGATTGTGTAAAAACAGGTGGTAGCTCAATGGTATTGTCACCATTTAGGTCGCTCACTTCCAAACCACAAATAACGTAACTGTCGTGAACTTTTTCCTGTCCCATAGTAACTAAATTCAATTTGGTTCTCTTTCCTTCCACGTTCAACAAGTCGGTAAGTGACTCTAAACAAAATGTAGCATTGCTACCAGAATCTAGGAAAGCGTAAGTTGTCAGATATTTATCACTACATTTAGATTTTAGTCTAACAGGTACAATGGGGAGTGCTTGCTTTACGGAGTCTCCAGCCTCCATATGAGCAGCCACTGACAATGCTGTTGCTCCATTGCCACTGTTCAAATGACTTGGTATTCCGTAACCTTCATTTTTCTTCTGAGGGTCAACATGAAGAACGCTAGGGTGAAGTTTCTTACAATGTACACAAGACAACTTCCGTTGACAATTACTCTTTAAGTGACCAGATCTCAAGCAACCGAAACACAGTCCTTTTGACTTCAAGAATGTATATCTGTCCTTCAGGGACAAGGTTATGTATTTTTTTTTACACATATCCATGGTATGAGTTTCTTGACAAAATGTACACGGCTTTGTAAATGCGATTCCTGTCCTTGACATGTTTTGTGTAGTGTTTTCGATATCGCATACTTCTGAATCCTTAGATGGTTTCTTTGTTGTAATTGCAAAGTTTTTGTGTGTAGTAGAAAACTTTGTTATTTTCCCAGTTTGGTTATCCTGTGAATTTTTAACGACTGCCTTTGAAGTGCTCATGACTTCTCTTCCGTAAATTGGGTCTGTGGCTTTCTTTGCTTCTTTGTGAACAAAGTTGACAAGATGATGGAACTTTACGATTTCTTTTCTTTGATTCAGTTCGTACACTATATTTCTCCATTTTTCATGTAAGTAATAAGGCAACTTTTTCACTAACTGTTTCAAGTTTTCTGAATATTCTAATATTCTGACAGCTTCCACATTTTGGATTGCGAACTGACACTCTTTGAGGAAAATTCCGTACGTGTCTAATGCCTTTGCACCGTCTGGTTTTATAATAGGCTAATCCAATGCCTTTTTCACATAAGCTTGGGCTATAATATCAGGGTCTCCATATCTGTCCTTGTATTCCTCTAGTGCTGCATTGTAGCCATTTTCTGCATTCATGTGAGAAAATCCTAACGCGATTTTGTGTGCTTCGCCTATGGTGAATTGTAACAAAACGTTCAGTCGCTCCTCGTAAGAATCAGTATTTGCACAAATTCTTGTGTTGAATTGTCGTAGAAACCTGTGATATTCCATAGGATTTCCATCAAATTTTTGTATTTCTGCCTTTGGTTTGTTCAGTTCACGTGCTACTGTAAGAATCTCATGATTACCATAGTTTGGAACTGGTAGTGGAAGTGTGGAACACGGTTGCTGATTTGGAGAAATGCTGTATATAGTATTTTCATCCATGCGAGGTGGAGTAGGAATATATGCACTATAATTATCTCCTGCCATATTCCTTGTTCTGTATGACTGATCCTGAGATCTTCTATGAAAAGCACTGGTAAGTTGGGGTACATATGGTGTACTTTGTGGCATTTGACGAGTGTCAACATTGGATGTTGCACATGACTGAAAATAGTTCCTTTGGTCTTCCCACGAAGGAGCGTACGGGTTAAGTGTCACAATTTCCTTTCTTTCAGATATCTCACTGTGAAAATGTTCATCCTTGTTTAGGAGAGGTTCATCTAATTCTTGGTCATTTATTTCACTTTGTTCCAGTTCTTCTAAAATTTTAGCTTTAGCGTCACTTATCTAATTTCTGTTTTAATTTCAAGTTCTTCCTCCTTTAGCTTCAAATGGAGTTTTGCTTGTTCAATTTCCTTTTTTAATGATAATGCTGCTGCTCTGGCTACCAGTTCAGCTTTGCGTTGATGCTCCTTTAGCTTTTCTCTGGAGACATGACTTGAGGAGGTCCTTGAAGTTGTTTTTGAACGTATGGATCTCTTGTCAACAGGTGTTGTGTGCTTTAAAATCCACTCTTCCACAGATTCCTTCACTGCGATGTGTTTTTTTATTCTTTTGTTGAAATTCTTCATTGTCACTGATTTTTTCAGTTGATGGGGACAAAAGTTTCTGATATTCCTCATGTGAAAGAAGAAGTTCTTCATAAACTTGCAACCACTTTGTATATTCACTTCTCACAACATTTTTTTCAGGATTGTGTAACAGCAACTGATCTATATTCTTACTTAAGTTGGAAAGCTCCTTATCAGCTCTCTGCCTGAACTTGCATCGATGTTCGAGATGATATGCCAATCCCTTTTCTGTCATAACTCTCTTTCGTTGTCGTTCTATAACTGGGTGTTCTTCACCATCACTCATGATTGTTCCTGTATACTTATTCGTCTATGATGTATTGGCCACCGTCCATAATAAATAGAAACAAATCGTCTATGCGTATGCCTGGAAAATTTATTCTTAAGTCAATGATTGGCATCATGTGACTTCCTCAACTTCATACGATATACTGTAATAAAACAAAACAATAATTGTAAACAGTGATTTGATACTGACAACACATATGATCATGTATAATAATAATTCAAACTATCCAAAAACTGAGTTCAATACAGAAAATTGCTGTTTATAACACAGACTGCACCAAACGAATAGTACTCTGATATAAATTACAATAAATATAAAGAGCATCAGTATTGCACAACAAAACAGAGTTATTGCCCCTGAAGTTACAAAAAGTTTGAGTGCAACTAGTTTTCACCTTATGAGCAAAAATAATCTACACATGGTCTTACTATATGTCATATATATCTTAATACTATCATTGAATTATATTGCACAATACTGTAATTCTGTAAACATAGTTTGCATAAATATTCGGGACATGAACTACGTACACATGTGTTTACTCAGAGAACATACTTTATACGCTATCAATTCAAATAATACACGTTTTCAAATAAATCTATGGAATGTGCTAATGTTCATCATTGTCTTACCGAATAAGTAGTTTCTCTAAGAAACGGCAGTTCAGTACAATGTCCAGTGAAACAGGAACATAATACTCACATTCTTCGCAGCGAGCTCGTGCATACACAAAAAATATATGTGCCCTAAAAACTATGACGTATCACGCGGATAACGTGTACAAATTGGCGCAAAAATTTAAATGTAGAAATTGGCTGCTACAGCGAGAGTTGGCCAAGTGCATGAATTGGAACGAATTGCGTTCAACAATGAATTTAACTTGAAAAAGAAATTATACTACAGAATCACAAAATACAACTGTACTCACCACAGACCTTTCTCCGTGCCATTGTCAAGTGTTTTAAAACATAGTAACTGCCAATGTATATTTCAGACTAGTTATATGTGGGACTAGTCTCCTGGCCACCTCTACTCTGCTAGAATGCTCGTCCGGTAATGACCCAGCTGCCAAGGTTCAGACTGGCTGAACTGATTTGCAATGAATCATGGGAACGATTCCCAACCGCGGGAAATTTAAAGCATATGGTGATTGTTACACAGATATTTTTTTTTCTATTTTTTCTGCATTTTTTTTTTTCGTCAGCAACAAAATTAAAACAAAAAACATAGTCCCTTTCCGCAAGTTACATGGTTAATCCCTAGGCAAAATGAAGAAAAAGTATTTGTACACATCGAAAATAACATAAATCAAATGAATGTAATAGCATGATCGGTTTGTCCACTTTATCTTTTCTATGATTGATACTTTATTAACATGGCTATTCTTTTTGCTTTCTTTGATCCAGATATACATGCAAGGCTAAGATAACGAACAGTGATCAATCTCATAACTCCCATAAGCAATACAAAATAGATAGTTGGGCAAACACGGACCCCTGGACACACCAGAGGTGGGATCAGGTGCCTAGGATCATTGGTTAAAAAATTGAATTTTCAGATATTAAATTGGCATAGCCTTAGTAATAAAAATATTTCAACATTAAACAGTGAAATTAGATATATTTCTGAATTTCACAATAAGAATTTTCACAAAAATCGAATGAAAATGGCGTTCAACAGATTTTTGTTTTTATAAATGTAATTTTATATGAAGAAATATGAAAATTTGACGTGTTACAACACTTATGTATATCATGCATATGCAGACGAGAACGCGTGAAAAGATATTAAAATAGTATATTAAAGGTAATTAATTGGTATTAATTGTACTCGGATAAAACAGACTCTGGAGCTCTGAAGGTCACATGAAAAATTTCCAGGAGAGTTAATTCCAGCAGAGTAATTGAGTTTACGTAGTATTGCAGCAAAAGAATACCAAACAAATCATGTTTGTCAATGTATCCTAAAGAAATACCTGGTAAAAACATCCCCCAAATATCTATGCACATCCCCCCAATAATAATAAAGAATTACCCAAAATCTACATATTTACCTGAAAAATATAAAACATCTTAAAATCAAGATCTTCTAAGCTTGTGAAACATTCATGCAAGTTAATGATGTAAAATTCTCCTTTAAATTATTAACCCCTTCAAAATACCAAGAAAACCATCCCCAAAGCATCCATTTTACCTACCCCCTCCCTCTCCCACAACAGACATACTACGGTTTTATTGGACCTCCAAAAGACTTCAAAATTTGTCCTCCCAAGAATAGGCATAGTCTTTAAATGGTACAAAATTTGAAGTAATACCCCCCCCCCTTTTTTCCCTATGTGCAGCATCTGTTCGGATCAAATATCTCAAGAGGTTATAGAATGAGTTTTTAAAAAAAAAAAAAAATCGCTAATGGCATTCTTTCTCTGCCACAAAGTATGTGGATTACTTCTCTGCTTGTTTAGCCGCTTAGAAAGCAAGCTTTAGGGTTTGTCGAACTACGAGTGAATTGCACAGTTACGTACATTATATAGGAAAATTACGTACATCAACCAAAAATGTTATAATGAGTTACGTACATCACGTGTGTTTTTACACAGGAGTTTAACTCGTCCATTCAGGAGAAACAAATGGATTTTACCATTCTGAACGATGAAGCGTTAAGAAATACACAAACTTGACTAATTAATATCACTGAATAGTTGATAGGATAAGATATAATCTAAATTGACAATTTAGCCGTTTCTTCTTCCGCCATCTTGAGATGTACATAACTGCAGTTACGTACATCAGTTTTAATACCAGTGATCCCGTGGGGATCCGGGTTAGAATAGGTCCTGAGTACCCCTTGCTTGTCGTAAGAGGCGACTAAATGGGGAGGTCCCGTGTCACAACAGGTGTGGCACGATAAAGTTCCATCCCTCCTCAATGGCCATATGCGCCGAGCATAGGCCTAAATTTTGCAGCCCTTCACCGGCAGTGTCTCCATATGAATGAAATATTCTCGAGAGGGACGTAAAACAATATTCAATCAATCAATTCAACTTCAGAGGACTTGAGCGTGGAATCAGAGTGGTGTTTAACAAAGTAATTTTTTGGAAGATTGATCACTAGATATGAATATTTTGCGTTCCCCCCCCCTTTTTTTTTTTGAAGAAGCAACTGTCTTATGATGTCAGAAATTCTAGTCTTTAATTTATCGTGAGGAATGGTCGTGTAAAGTGTTGAAAAGTCATAGGTTTTGAGAAAAGTTTTGCGATTTCAGGTATACTAAAAGTTCTTTGAAAATATTTTACAATCCACATTTAATTTACACCACTTCTGGTATATGTAGTTGCATAGTAAGTTTGAAGTTTCTCCTTCACAACTGTTAACATTTTCGTGAGGAGCAAAGATAAGGGCTTGGTAAAGTACATACTGAATTCAGCATTGTATCTTTGTTTGTAAGGGTTTTTATGTAGTTTAAAAATCCAGTATAAATGATCTCTCTCCGTATTGAAAATTAGATGATAATTTTACGAATGCAAGCTTAATTCGTCATGCCAAATAGTTGACCAAAGACAAAACGAACGGTCGTTTATAATTTCAAATTTTGAAACTCATCATTGCGAATGGGTTTATAATGGTAGTTCTGTCCAGTGCGACATTTATGAATACACGTGGTTTCTTCTGGTCAAAATCATAATAACTGCTATAATATTATAAACAATGGCCTAATTTCCTGGACATTGCTAGGTAGTGTACAACCCAATTTCGGTAAAATGTTTCAACTGTAGTTATAAGCGCAAACTTCCCAGAACAGTCCCGAGTCATTCGATATCTGACATATTGGACTGTTTTCGATTTATTACTTACTTTCAATATGTATGTCATTACAACACATGTTAAACTTTTTTGTGTTTATTCACGTGTTTGTACATGTCAGTAACTGTTAATGAATTATTACAAAAAGTCGTAACAGTGACTTCTACAATCACGGAAAAGTTAAGAACATTGAAAATATCAGATGAATATCGTATTTCAAAGTTTATCGAGGTGTCAGATTGCTGGTCTCGGAAGGGAGGGGGTGTCCTTCGTTGAATGAGATGTTTATGGTTTAAGAACCTTCACTGCTGCGCCCCTGAGCGCTAAATTTGTGTTACTTCACCTGCAGCTGGTGACGTCTCATTAATGGATGAAATATTCCTAAAGAGACAGAAGAAGTAACAAACAAACAAACAAAAAAGAAAAAAGAAAAAAAGCAAAAAAAAAAAAAAAAAAAAAGCAAATGACACCACACATTTTCGCTAAATGAATTCTTAACTATTCTGCTGCTTTTTGTTTCGTTTAATGCTCAAACTTTGTCGAGTTGAAATCTGTTTGGATTTTGATTCCTCAGATCATTTGCAGATTTTATTTCCCTTCATCATGTTTTCTAAATATAGATCCCCATTGTTCTCGTGAAGTACATTTCCCTAACCTACATTGTCGAGCGATGACAATTGGAACAATATTCTCCGAACACCATAAGCCAGATTACATCATTTCTAAATTTTCTTTAGGGCTTTTATTTTGAACTTCCAATTCACCAATGATTTGTTTGAAATAACTTAGCGAGTGTTTAATATTTTGGTTTTTTTTTTATCTTCAAGAATAAGGCATATGTGTCGACTCATTTTCACATGTTTTACGGTTGTGCTCGAATTTGTTTTACATGACGTATTAACTGTAACGTACCGCCAATGTCGGACAATGACGATAGAACACTTCTCTCACAAGGCTCATCTTGGAATACCTCGAATTCAATTCTGGAATTCAGTAAAATGATGGTAAGATACAAATTACAAATTTTTATGTCATTCCGTTATTTTGAGGTTATTATCTTCATCGCGGTAAGAACAACTTGCTCCTGACATTTTGGTAATATCCAAATTTCCAGAAAGCTATGTGTAATTTCTTAAGATGGTGATGCGACACTTCACTCCGTGTTTGCCTAACTCTATATTTTGTATTGCTTATAGAAGTTATGCGATTGATCACTGTTCGTTATCTTCACCTTTCAAAATGATTGTAGTGTATTTTCAAGGAAGCCTCTGAGTTCTTTCTCACGGTAGCACAATTCGTATTGAGACAGTGGATACGTTACACAGATGAAACGTTTCCGCTTTCATATACACTGAAATGATAATGACCAATCACATCTACATGTATTACATGATAATGACCAATCACATCTACATGTATTACATGATAATGACCAATCACATCTACATGTATTACATGATAATGACCAATCACATCTACATGTATTACATGATAATGACCAATCACACAATCACATCTACATGTATTACATGATAATGACCAATCACATCTACATGTATTACATGATATGAAATATTAGCTGACCTGTTTATATACTTTTACGTGGCATAATTTATGCAAACGTTTCTACGTGAGAAACATATCTTTCTGTGAGCTTCAACTTTCTACATTGAGATATATCGACGACGTGGAAGGCCATACCAAGAGTCTTGGACTCTGTCTATCAGATATTCTTCCCTCTCAATTAGCATATACATGTAGGCAACAACAAATGGAGACATCAGGAACTCGTATTTGGCTCAAAGGTGACTAATGATCAAATGATATGCATCAATCAATAACGAAATACCAATTTTATGACGTCCTATTGTTTGAAAGATGAATTCGATGACCATAAACAAAATGTTCACAAGCAAGGTTTCCTTTATACAGTCTATCCCGGATATAATGACATCTAGGAGATTAACCCGAATGGCTGGTTGGTTGGATATTGATTAACGTCCAGCTTGTGAATTGTCCGCTCACATGAGACGTCTCCATTGCCGGTATAAAGGGAATATCCGGTGCTTACGGACTCTGAGCAGGGGCTTCTTCTGAGAAACGCTGTGATATGTCACTGCATGACTTGAAATAATCTATCCTGATCTTAAATGTCTTATCTTCTTCTACTCTAATGGTTCAAGGCACATGGTAGTTCAATGCCATTTTTATCAGTTTTACTGTCACGACCAGGACGGGTAAGGCATAACTTAGCAAAGCAAATGAAGAATATTCTCTAATATCTAGATTAATTGTAAATTATTTATAATTGTATACTGTACATGTAAAATTCATTGTGATTTATGTAGTTTTGACAATATAAAGTGACTTATCACAACGGGACAAATTGTTTTTCAATAATGTAATGCAGACCCCGAAGAGTACATGTACCAGTGCACAATTGAAGCATTCCATTTTCAGGTCAAAGCGTTCTGCTTTTAACTCAAATCATTCGTTTTCGTTCTCTGCAGATAACCTATAAATTCACTACGACACGAACGGGCATTTTAACTACCGGGAGTGTTTATACTTACAATACAAGAAATGATAACAATATGCATTTTGATTTAGGTAAAGAAAGAAGATGCCTCGAATTAGACAAATCGTCCTTTTCTTTGGACGTACATTTTCTTATCAAATATTAAACCACATAGTTCTACACATTTTAATGTTTATTTCAAAATAAAGATGGCTTCAGATTCGCTATCGTTAACTTGTCATATGTGTGCAATATTTCATTACCACCGGCATATACTGTCTGCCTCCTGAATCGATGCGCGAGAGCATGATCTATGCTACGTATGATCAATTTTTAAAACGAGACAGGCTGTTACCAAAACATGTAAGTTGATGTTATAGAAATTTCATAATTCTATTTCGAAGTCAGCATTTTGCAAATTCTATGGCTGTTATGATGATCTTATTTGCAAATCAATCTGTCATTATATCGAAAGCTGTCTGACACGTTTCATATGAATTGTTAGGCCGTTTTTCACAGACTGATTTTGTCTACGAATTGCTCCGTTTACCTGATTAAGATATAGTCTACAGAAGGTGTGACAGGTCAGCAGAGGATGAGTTCTCCTCCTAAGCACTAAATCCCATCTTTGGTATATCCAGGGGTCCATGTTTGTCGTAGTCGTAATTTTGTATTTTTATAGGAATTATCAGGTTGATCACTTCGTTATCCTCGGTTAATTTTAATGATAAAGCAGTGAAATATTAGCCCAAAGTATCTCTCAATTTTCTTCGTTATTAGCTTACACAAGTTATTTTAATTCTAAAAAATAACAGTTTTGAAAATACAACATAAAATAGTATTGGAGAAAGGATCTAGAAACAAGTTATAGCAATTTTTTGTCAATGAATGTAGTATTTCATTACGTTATCACGCGCAGTAGACTAATCACATGTACCGAACATTTTTGTTTCAAGAATATAAATTAATTAAACAATGCGTTTGTACGCGTTTGCTATAATCAGTATTATTACATGCCAATTAGTTCACAAGAGTCAATACAAAATAACTTTTTTTCGAAGACAACAATTATCGCAATTCCTCTTCTGATAAATTAAAATTATCATTGAATTACGAAGTTCTTCAGAGGTCTGTTTCTCAAGGTCAAAGACCGTAATATCACTTAGTAGAAAAAACTTGCTTTCGTTTTCCAGATTTTTTCCCGTTATGAATACATGCAGGTGTTGCCCTGAAATTTTGTCACAACCTCCCTCTCAGTGTAATACATTTCAACTTAATTGGTGTACCATGACCTAATCTAGGGCTAAAAGTAGGTCAAATAGTTTTCTGGACCTTTCCTCATGGATCCAGATATTGCACAGAAGGTTTAACGGGTGTATGTTGTACCGTTTGCGGTACTCTTGTTCATTAATGAAATACAGGTAGACATATACTCTCTTGGAGTGGTGCCTTATGATAATTTGAATAATGTCGTCCCCCAAAAATGTCCTTTTATACATTTCTAATTGTGAGAACTCGGCAGACTTGGTATGTAAGGAGGTCAGGATATCTGTATCCTGGTCAGAGTAATCCTGAATGATTTATTTTCCAGGAGTTACTCGTCATAATGCCCTCCTGTATATTGGTGTTACTGATTTTCTGTGGATGTGCGGCCGCGGAACCGGCGAGGTTTGACGGGTAAGTGCACGAGGACTTTATCACTTAAGTGTATTTACTATGTTTCGCGGATACACGATTTAACGAGATACTATAGCTCATTTGGTGTTTGTTTTCTCTCATCCCAAATCATCGTATTCCTTTTTATCATAAGAAAGATAATTGAATGATATTCAACAATTTTGAAATGATTGCATGTTCGTCAAAAGGTACACCAAGTAACTAATTACATGTGTATAGCAGAATGACTGCTTGTCCAGGAAGTAACTAATTACATGTATAAAGCGGAATGATAGATTGTCCAGGAAGTAACTAATTACATGTGTATAGCAGAATGACAGCTTGTCCAGGAAGTAACTAATTACATGTATATAGCGGAATGACAGATTGTCCAGGAAGTAACTAATTACATGTGTATAGCAGAATGACAGCTTGTCCAGGAAGTAACTAATTACATGTGTATAGCAGAATGACAGCTTGTCCAGGAAGTAACTAATTACATGTGTATAGCAGAATGACTGCTTGTCCAGGAAGTAACTAATTACATGTGTATAGCAGAATGACAGCTTGTCCAGGAAGTAACTAATTACATGTGTATAGCGGAATGACTGCTTGTCCAGGAAGCAAAACTTCAGGGGACGTAATTTGAAGATTATAATTGTTTTAAACTTGAGAATAAATGCATAACAATGTTGCTATTTACAAGGAAATGACCTGTACGTGTCCTTTGGTCTCATTATAATCTTCTAAATTTAAAAAAAATAAAAATGACCTGTACTATCCCTATAAGTGTCCTTGAAACCAGGACATGCCATATAATACTTTAAACAAGCAACTTCTTTAAATTGATGTCCACAGTTACATGTAACATTGCACGCATTTGATTTCTGATGAAGTTTCGCTGTTAAAGGACAATTTCGAATATTCTGTTTACCCGATGCTTTACGGCAAGTTTCACTGGTTCTGGAGAAGGAAAAATATGTAGTCTACAAACGAACGGAGAGACAAACAAACAATATGTGATCAGAAAAAAACCCATAAACTATAAACGGACTTGCATGTACATAACATTATGTCTATGAAGCTCCCGTTGGAGAGAGCGCAACTTCATAAATCTAAAATTTTAACCAGGGAAAAGGTTTACACTTAATGCCATTTTTAAAGGGCCCAATCGAAACTAGGGACTTAATTTTAGTATTTACATGTACAACTAAAAGTGCATAAAAATTGAAAAATGTAATTATTTTCTATTTAGCACAGGGGGTGATAGTTTCGGTCGCTCATACCTTCCCTCGTGCGCGCCTGACAAAACCTATACCAAGAGTATTAATATTTGATTTAGAAGAAAACGCGGAAAAGTTGTAGGGTATTCAATATCGCACAATAGCGAAGTAAAGGTTTTCAACAAAACTCGATTTAGCACAAAGGCGTTGATTTTATCCTGAAAATTTATTTAATAATCCCCAAATAGCAATGTCATTTTATTTTTATTTTTCTAAGAGGACCTTAAAACAATTTGATATTTACAGAATCCTATTCTTTAACACAGTGATTAAATATTTCTGCATTCGCATACAGTAAATATTCAACCCCCCCACCCCCCAATTGTTGTTGTAAGGATACATTGAGATCCATTCAAAAACCTAGAGTTAATAAAGTTGATGACGATCAAGTTTGCAGTTAGATATTTTCATAGACATAAGCACAATTATGAATTTTGATGTCAAAGAAAGTGGCATGGTTGATTTTCATAACGTGTGTTTGCTAAACCCCGACTAAACCGATAACGGGTGGTTCTGTGATCGTATGTTGTATGCTCAGGACCTAGACAGGTCTGATTAGAAACTAGAAATGTGTCCATTGGACATGAATGCCCCGCCCGATGTCACATTTGTAATGCAGTATGAAAAAACAACAGGGATTATCGGTACCTTCTCATGGCCCGATAGTCTGCCCCATTCACAATGGAAAAGAGGTTGAAGTTTTCCATTGTGTGGGAAAAATTAAAATACTGAACCTTGTTTGTTATAGATAATTATGCAGATTAAGGATAGCCATAGGGGGCGATTGAGGGGAAATATCTTCTTCATGTAAATCTTTTTATAACTTTTCAATGGAGAGAGAAAGTTGCTGCACACTTCTTCATCCACCTTATCAATGAACTAGAGAAATACAGTGCTTTTTTCAAAGGAAATTCACTTTGTTGTTTAAACCTCTAATGAACTTAGTCCGGTGAGGTTTAAACCTTTAGTAAACTTAGTCCGGTGTGGTTTAAACTTTAGTGAACTTAGTTATTTGTGGTTTAAACTTTAATGAACTTAGTCCGGTGTGGTTTAAACTTCAGTGAACTTAGTCCGGTATGGTTTAAACTCTAGTGAACCTAGTACGGTGAGGTTTAAACTTTAGTGAACTTAGTCCGGCGTGGTTTAAACTTTAGTGAACTTAGTCCGGTGTGGTTTAAACTTTAGTGAACTTAGTCCTGTGCGGTTTAAACTTTAGTGAACTTAGTCTGATGTGGTGCCGGCCTTTATACAGGTAAATCTGAATTGTGTTCTCGTCATATCACAATTGTATACAATATAAGGAGATCCTTTGGAGTACTCTAGTCTATTGTTATTTACTCTGAAAGCTTTAACACACCACTCATACATATAAATGAAACATTTCAAACACTCTCCCTTATCATTCTATTAATACATTATGTCTATGACAAATGTGTTCTAATTAAAAAATGTCACCTTTTTAAAAAATATTTTTTTCTTTTCAAACTTATCATCCATTCATTTTACTCTGAATATTATTCAAATTTACCAAACATTCGAAGAAAATTGCTACAAAGATAAATAGCAATTTTGCATTAATTAAATGTTACCTACATGTAGCTATAAATAGAAAGGTTATCATTATTCAAATTACTTCCAACAAAAGAAAACAAACTCAATTCTTACTCAAATGAAAAGCAAATACTCAGTTATAAACATAGACATCACAAACGGACATTACAAACATTAGGTGGGGCGCCCGGTCATATTCAGAAAGGGGTAAAAATAAACTTCAGTAATTGCTTTGAAACTGAGCTAACCACTAAATAGAGAATAGTGAGGTCAAGGTCACAGGAAACGTCAAGGTAAAATGAATAATAACACAGCTGAATAGCTACCATTAATATGTATCAGTTAAAGGTTTCAAAGTTTTCAATAGTTGCGTTGAAACTGAGCTAAACACCAAATAGGGAAAAGTGAGGTCAAGGTGAAAGGAAGTGTCAAGGTGAAAAATTAATGCAGTTTAATAGATGTTACCAATATGTATCAGCATATAAGGTTTGATAAGAATATCTTGAAGAGTTTTTTGAAACTGGGCTGAACGTAAAGTGTGACGGAAGGCCAGACGGACATGCCCCGGCCATATTCACGATGGAGTATGAAAAAACCCAGGTTTGTATTTTCTGTTGCACAAAACAAATAGATCCACCACTTCTTCTTTTGATTGATGACATAAAACAAACAGACCGTATCGTCACTTCTATCACCCTGACCCGGATATTGCATTTCGTTATGCATCCATACACACGACTACTCAATGTGAAAGGGAATCATTGATTGTGATTTCACGCCGTTTTGGCAATATTTCAGCCATTTTACGACGGCAAGGGAATCAGGAGACTGAGGGTGAAATTGAGGTAATTAACCCAGGTTCATAATCTCAGGCCCACGAAACTTGGAGGTAATTAACGCAAGTTCATAATCTCAGTCCCACGAAACTTGAGGTAATAACGCAAGTTCATAATCTCAGTCCCACGAAACTTGAGGTAATTAACGCAAGTTCATAATCTCAGGCCAACGAAACATTACTATGCAAAACAAAAGGGACAGGGGATGCTTACTTCTCCTAGGCACCTGATCCCACCTCTGGTGTGTCCAGGGGTCCGTGTTTGGCCAACTATCTATTTTGTATTGCTTATAGGGGTTGTGACATTGATCACTGTTCGTTATCTTCACTTGCACAGTATTAAAGTTTAGGATTGTGGGAGATTTATTCCGACCTCTAATTTTCTCTATCCCAATCATTAGAGCTCGCTTATAATCAACAATATTTAACCTAGAATATTTACTATCTATCTCTCTCTTTCCATTAAAAATTCCAGCTTCCCGATAAACAGACATCTGAATGTACATAAACCTTGCCAAAGAGTAGTATAATTCATATAACCCGTGCTTTTATCACACTGGTCATCAGGTCCACTCATTTCTTATCACTTGCACAATATATTCGGTATTTATTTGGTGTATATTCAACTACCTATCAAATAAAAAGATGCAAAGTAGATGAAAGATTCACGTATCTGTTACTAAAATATAGCACAATATGTCGTAAATATCAACCTCATTCTGAAAGTGCGAAAAATGAATAACATAATTATTTTATTTTAACCTAACATTGTTTATCTGACCAACTTTCTCAAACTTACGCAAGCGATTGACGTAAAACGTAGTTAGGCCGACCGCTCAATTATACCAAAGTCTTCAGTAGCTGTTGACATACATGACGTACAAAGTGCACTTATGAACATTTTATACAAAAGCTACTGACAAATAAGTTGATGTTAAAGGGGTTTCAACAGTCTCCTTTGCAGTCAACATTTCGCAAATTCTGACGTGTTTCTACCGATTGTTAGGCCGTTCTTCACATACTGATTTTGACTACGGCATACTCCGACAGAGGGATGAGGGCGGATGTGGCCGGTCAACAGGAGATGTTTTAATTACTCTTCTTATGCACCGGATCCCACCTCTGGTGTGTCCAGGGGTCCAAGTTTGTCTGATCCCACCTCTGGTGTGTCCAAGGGTCCGTGTTTGTCTGATCCCATCTCTGGTGTGTCCAGGGGTCCGTGTTTGTCTGATCCCACCTCTGGTGTGTCCAGGGGTCCGTGTTTGTCTGATCCCACCTATGGTGTGTCCAGGGGTCCGTGTTTTTCTGATCCCACCTCTGGTGTCCAGGGGTCCGTGTTTGTCTGATCCCACCTCTGGTGTGTCCAGGGGTCCATGTTTGTCTGATCCCACCTCTGGTGTGTCCAAGGGTCCGTGTTTGTCTGATCCCATCTCTGGTGTGTCCAGGGGTCCGTGTTTGTCTGATCCCACCTCTGGTGTCCAGGGGTCCGTGTTTGTCTGATCCCACCTCTGGTGTGTCCAGGGGTCCATGTTTGTCTGATCCCACCTCTGGTGTGTCCAAGGGTCCGTGTTTGTCTGATCCCACCTCTGGTGTGTCCAGGGGTCCGTGTTTGTCTGATCCCACCTCTGGTGTCCAGGGGTCCGTGTTTGTCTGATCCCACCTCTGGTGTCTCTAGGGGTCCGTGTTTGTCTGATCCCACCTCTGGTGTGTCCAGGGGTCCGTGTTTGTCTGATCCCACCTCTGGTGTGTCCAGGGGTCCGTGTTTTTCTGATCCCACCTCTGGTGTCCAGGGGTCCGTGTTTGTCTGATCCCACCTCTGGTGTGTCCAGGGGTCCGTGTTTGTCTGATCCCACCTCTGGTGTGTCCAGGGGTCCGTGTTTGTCTGATCCCACCTCTGGTGTCCAGGGGTCCGTGTTTGTCTGATCCCACCTCTGGTGTGTCCAGGGGTCCATGTTTGTCTGATCCCACCTCTGGTGTGTCAAAGGGTCCGTGTTTGTCTGATCCCACCTCTGGTGTCCAGGGGTCCGTGTTTGTCTGATCCCACCTCTGGTGTGTTCAGGGGTCCGTGTTTGTCTGATCCCACCTCTGGTGTGTCCAGGGGTCCGTGTTTGCTCTAATCTTGATTTTGTATTCTCTGAGATTGACCACTTCGTTATCTTCACTTGTCATTCCTACGTTTACCTGATGAAAACAGAGGACTCACGGCGGGTGTGGCGGTCAACAAAGGAAACCGGGTTAGAATAGGTCCCCCGTACCTATTGTTTGTCGTAAGAGGCGATTAAGGAGGTATGCTACACCAGAGAAATTTGATGTAGATGAAAAGTGGAGGATATGTAAAACAATATTTTGAAGTTAAAATTTTTCAAATTTACTTTATTTTGTCAAAAAATACAGTTTTAGTAGAAGGTAATCTGAAAAAAATTTAAAACCCTGCTGGACTCGAACCTGCAACCTACAGTTCAGCAGTCGGTATTCTAACCTACTGAGCTACTCGGTTAGGTATTTAAATGGAAAAGGAAAAGTCAAATATTGCTGATATCGATTTTTTCATCCATGTGTTTAAGGAAGTCAGCCATTATGACGATGTAGAGTACTACCTTAAATGGGGTGGTGCTTCGCATGAGACTGCACCCCCCCCCCCCCCAAAAAAAAAAAACCCAAACCCACCCCTAAGCCCCGTGTCACAATAAAGATCCCTCCCTGCTCAAAGGCCGTATGCGCCAAACATAGGCCTAAATTTTGCAGCCCTTCACCGGCAATTGTGACGTCTCCATATGTCTGAGTGAAAATTTCTTGAGAGGGACATTAAACAAAATATAATCAACTCAAGGTGCGAGTGGCAAACTCATGCTTTAGCGGTGCTTAGCTTCTACATAACCATTTTCTCGCAGTTTAACTAGGACTCCTTTTTGAAACAGTGCATGGACAAGGGCGACGGTCTTTTTAAAAGGCAAATTCTTGCGCCGACAAAAACATTACCCAAGTCTTTTTCCTCACATCTTTTGAAATACCAAGTCCACATCCCTTCACCCATACGTGGCAGACACACTGTAATGCTAGGTTAGTTAGAGGCCCTGATAATTGGCTTGTTTGTCGATTAAACCTACCCCGTATATACATTATGTAAAACGGCTAACAGCTGTTTTCAAATGCTTGAATGAGGTCACAAAAGACGTCACACATAATGGCGTGTGAAATAATATGTTTACCGCAAGATTTGAATTTTGGTCGTTCAAACTCGAAAACTAAGCAAACTACTTTATGAAAGGTGATGATAAGTGAACAGTGATCAATCTCATAACTCCTATAAGCAATAAAAAATAGACAGTTGGGCAAACACGGACCCCTGGATATACCAGAGGTGGGATAAATGCCTAGGAAGAGTAACCATCCCCTGTCGACCGGTCACACCCGTCGTGAGCCATATATCTTGATCAGGTAAAAGGTGTTTAATATCTGTAGTTAAAATAAGTGTGCCAAAAACGGCCTAACAATCAGTATGAAACACGTCAGACACCCCAAGTCATCTTATTCCTGTCTAATATGATATAAAAAATATAGGAATGATATTTTTCAACGTAGAAATGACTGCATGTTTGTCAAATGTTATGCTATGAGCCAACTTGTATAGCATATTATTTTTTTTGTCCAGGAAGTAAACTTTCAAGGGACATATTTGGAAGATTGTAATAGTTTTGGATTTGGAGAGAAATGCAGATAAATGCATGAAATTGTTAGTTTTAACAGAAAATGACTTGTACGAGTCATTTTGACACAATTTAATGCTTTCAAAAAATTGAACAAAATGACCTCTTTCACATATTGATACAGTGACACAATTTGGACAACAACATGACAACATTGCATTAACAAATTATATAATTCAAACTAAAACTATTTTAGAAATAATCCCTGATTTACTTTTATATAAAGCTTCATAAGCTGGTAAACAATATAAGGAAGTTAATGTCACCGACATTATATATATTAGCTTTAGCATAGTAAATCACTTTGCACCAAAATATATTGCTAAAAGACTTCATACCTTATAATATCATCTAAAATGTTTGCTGACAAAAATGGAATACTTACACACAATGCAGGGATACATTAAACCATTATTTTGTAAAGTGTGCTTGGAGCAGGCAAATCGTGCGCAGGAACAACGAAATTATAAAACACCGAACCAATGATGGTCAAATGGAGACGGATCACTTAGATTACCAACGCAATGTAAGAGAGATAACTCTAGTTGTTATGTGAACAAATAACAAATGGGCAACTAAGCTGCACACGTGAGATCCGATATACACACGTCATGCTCGAGAGTATTCATACGCCTAACAGACTTAAGTGATTCGGTCGATACAGCTATGAGCAGATATCATTAAAACTGTCTAATGCTTTGTATTATAAGATTAAACAGTAAATGTTCTCGGCTGAGATTCGACTCGGTTGGATATCTGGACTGAAGCCATCACCGATTTTTGAAGCAGTCGTTAACATTCAGCTTCGGTCGGTTCTAACAATGTGTACTTACAATGTAGGTGACACTGCCGTTCTCTTTAGATAAGTTATTTGACTATTAAACTAAATCTTTATCTCTGTTAAATGTGCATTGCTTACCATCTAGGTATGGAAATCCCAATTAAAACCCGCAAAATTCTCTGTTCAAATGTGGTCTTTAATGAAGGAGTCGTTTATTTCTTGATATTGAAAAGTTCCTGTAGTCTGTGTTTTCTTTATTAGTAATATACAGTAGGTATGAACAGTTACTACTTACATGTATCAGAACTGACCGAAGCTGAACGTAAATTTCCAGACATGAATCTCAGCTCAGGTTACACCGGTGGCTAATGCTATTCTTTTGAAGTACAAGTGTACTTTAAGAATTGTGATCAACTTGTTTTATCATCCAATGTAGAAACCGAGAATTTGAATCTATTACAATAATTTCAGCCACAAGGTTTTACAAATCGTACCCCACACTACGACAGAACTGGAAAATGTGCTGGCCCTGCACGATCTTTACAATGTGAGTATGCTTCGTTTAGGGTGTTTACGAATGACAAGACACTTTTTTGTGTTTGCCTTCTCGATTTTGCATCGTTTATAGGATTTTTGTGATTGAACACTGTTTATTATCGTTAACTTTTTTTCATTCAACAAACTTCCGGAAAGTCAATCTTTATCCAGAGTTATCATTCCTTACATTAACATTCTGAAAATTTAGAAGTGTTATTCCACGTTTAAACCCACTTTTTAATGGTTAATACAACTAAGAACTAAGACTCCGTGGGGATCCGACCGAGTTATAATAGGTCCTTAGCACCCCTTGCTTGTCCTAAGACTAAATGGGGCAGTCCTTCGGATTAGACCGCAAAAACTGAAGCCCTGTGTCATGATAAAGAACCCTCCGTGGTCAAAGGCCGTAAGCACCGACCATAGGCCAAATATTTTGCAGCCCTCAACCTGCAATGGTGACGTCTCCAAATGAGTGAAAAATTCTCGAGAGGGAAATTACACAATGTACAATCGATCAACACAATTCAATGTTTCGTGTGTTAGAGGTAGATCGTTTGCCCAGCGAATCCCGGCCGCGACAGACCCAAGTCGTTAAAACAGGTAGTGACAGTTCCATCGCCAAACGCTCGGCATCAGGTGTGAATATCACAGGTCCTAAAGATATGACCTTAAAAACGGATGTCCTGCGTCACAGTAGGTGTGGCACGCTAAAGAACCCTCACTGCTTAATGGCCGTAAGCGCCGAACATAGGCCTAAAGTAGTCCTTCACCGGTATCGGTGACGTCTCCACATGAGTGAAAAATTCTCGAGAGGGACGTTTAACAAGATACAATCTATCAATGCTTCTTGCGACACATAAATACTTTACATTTACTTAATATTGATTTATTTACGTATATTTTTGCAACTGAAGTTGCACCCTGAACTTGAGCATTTTTATCGTTTTACAAGAATCTTGAAAAACTCGAGAGACGTTGACAGAGGTATATTGGAGCTTAAGGAACGATAACGCTGAGGTAGAGGTTGCCGTTCCGTGTTTTATAGGATAGTTAGGTCCTACTGGACTTAATATCACACGATGTCAATGATATAAAAAAATTGAGTAAACATGGCTGTGGAAAGTTGAACATCCACTGCACATTCAGTGTTCACGGCGGGTGTGACCGGTCAACAAGGGATACTTACTTCTCCTAGGCACCTGATCCCACCTCTTATATGTTCAGGGGTGGAGTCCATGTTTGCCCTACTTTTAATTTTGTGTTCTGTCAAGGAATTAAGAAATTAGTCATTGTTCTTTATCTTTTCATTACTACAGTTGGATGTTTGGCGACATCCACGAAAACACAACTACTCCATGGATGTCTACGTGGAGCCAGAGAAGCTGCAGCCTGTGTTAACCGCTCTTAAGGACATAGGAGCGGATGTCAAAATCTGGATTGATGATTTGCAAAAGTATGTACATGAAAAGTTTTACGTCCCATTCGAAGTTTTCATGCACATGAAGACATCACGAACTTAAGTTTATGTGCCACAAATTGGCGCTTAAAGGTCAAGTAAAACAATATGTACAGAGTTTGTGTTTTCCGGATAAATATGTGAATCATTTAACTGATCGTCATTCATTATATCTTCACTTCCAAATCAGCACACGAAAAGCGTAAATAATTGTCAAACAATGATTATTAAATCTAAATTTGAGTCGTGATCTCAAAAGCAATAGAAATCATATACTTCTCAGGTAATGTCTGTAAACCAAGTTTGATATGTGTAAAAGAAAACGTTTTCCAATTTACTGTCAATCAAGCGGAGACACGATATGCATTTCATTTGGGTACCGAAGCGTCTTGCACGTCAGGTTACTACCCATATGTACTGCAACGGTTATAATAAATAAAACAGGCTTACGCAATATTGCTAATGCATTCTTTATTAGTAAACTGGGGTGACCTAATGCCAGTGGTTGTCGTCCATCGTCCGTTAACAATTGAACATTTTTAACTTCTTGATAACTACTATTCCAATTCTTTTCAAATTTGGTATGAAGCATGTTTGGGACAAAGGGGACATGAATTGTAAATTGCAGGACGCCTGCACCCCTGGAGTGGGGCAAAACTACCCACAATTGACAGATTTTCAAAAATATTCTCTACAACCACACATGTGTAAGGAAAAACTAAATACATAATGATGTTGAGTAGGAAGGCCTTTACCAAAATTGTAAATTTCATGACCCCTGGGGTAGGGATTGACTCCAGAGTGGGTCAAACGTGGTATAAATAGTGTATGTGTGCAAAACATATAAATGGTATTTGCTTTAATGCTATTGATAGTAAATTGAAACTAAATGTATATTTAGAAGGAGTAGGTAAGTCATTTACCAAAATTGTAAATTTCATAATCTTAGGGGGCAAGAATTGGGTTTCAGGGTGGTTTCAAAATTATTATAATGATTTGAAAGACTTCTTTAAAGTTTGCTGACATCGTATTAAATCTAAATGTATATTTAGGAATAGTAGAAAAGGATGTAGAGTATAAGGTGAATTTTGCTACCCCAAGGTTTTAACTCTCGAATGGGTCCAAATTAGTCATATCGTTTAATGTTAATACATACATTATATTATGTAAAGCCTTTCATCAGTGTATGCACTTTTGAGGGCATTGGGGTTTTTATAAATATACTCATCGGTCACCTGACTACCACTTAGAAGTATCACTAGTCCCAACAGCTACAAAATCTAGAAAAAAAAATATCCTGTTCTGAACACCTAAGCTAAATACTGATATTCAGCAACAGTATAAAACAAGACGTGTTCTTAAAACTTCACGGCCCTCAAAAGTGCGTACACTGCCCTTGAATCAAAAGTGCACCGATGAAAGGCTTTACATATTTAATATAATAGGTGTATTAACATTAAACATGACTAACTTGAACCCTCCCTAGAGTTAAAACCCTGGGTTGTGAAATACACCATTTTTTGTACATCCTTTTCTGCTATTCCTGAGTATGCATTTAGATTTTATACGGTATCAGCAAACTTATACATAAATAGAATATACTAAGTTTGGCCCCACCCTGGGGTTAGAACCCCTACTCTGGGGATCACCAAATTTACAATTTTGGTAAAAGACTACCTGTTCTTTTTAAATATCCATTTAGTTTCAATCTAGTATCAATAACACTAAAGATGTTATTTAAGTGTTTGACACATAAACACTATATAGTAAGTTTGGCCCCGCCCTGACGTCAAAACCCCTACCACGGGGATCATGAAATTTACAATTTTGGTAGATACCTTCCTGCTCTACACCACTGTGCATTTAGTTTTTCTTAAATGTGCGGTTCTACATAAGATTTTTGAAAATTGGTAAATTTGGGACAGTTTTTGCCCCGTCCTTAAGGCCCCAGAAATCGTGAAATTTACAAATTATATCCCCCCCTTTCCAAGGATGCTTTATACCAAATTTGAAAAAAATTGGAATGATAGTTATCAAGAAGGTAAAAATGTCTATTGTTCATACATTTAATAACTGACCATTTTAGCCCCACCCTGATACCAAAAACCCCTACCCCCGGGATCATCAAATTTACAATTTTGGGAAAGGACTACCTGTTCTTTCTAAATATCTATGTAATTTTCAATTTAGTATCAATAGCACTAAAGATGTTATTTAAGTGTTTTACACATAAACACTATATACCAAGTTGGGCAATTTATCTAAATTGCATATTTGAAATCTCAAACTTTTTCGCAATACTAATACACATGAAAAGGCAGAAACATTTTATTTCACAGGTTGATAGAAACATTTTATTTCACAGGTTGATAGACAGAAACATTTTATTTCACAGGTTGATAGACAGAAACATATTTATTTCACAGGTTGATAGACGCAGAAAGACAACCCTCCAGAAGACGTACCCACGTTCCCTCCCAGACACAAAGAAATGCCTCTCTATTTGACCACTTCAGGTTCAACCGGTTTGCAGATGTAAATACGTTTTGAACTTGAATACAAACTAAAGACCCTGACTGTACAAATATTGGAAAAAATATGAAGCATAAGAAATCTACAGAAAGGTCTTCAAGAACATATATCGTATGAAATACGCTAACATGTAGTTCTAGAAAACAAAAGGTCCATGGGCCACATTACTCACCCGAGTCACCCTGGTCCTGCCATTGTTCAGCTGTTGTGATTTAAAAGAAAAAAATATACCCCGCCATGCATATGACTGGGGCGACCATACAGTGTTTCTCATGTCAAACTGGGCGTGGCATTCATGTCCTGTGGAGTTTTGATATTAAACGTCACAAAATAATAAGATAAGAACCTATATACAAAATATGAAAGCCCTACCTTTTCAGAAGAAATTGAATAGGTCAGGTTTTTTAAAAAGTAGGTCAAACTCAAAGGACAACATTTCAAACATCATTGTGTACACAGTCTTGCCATAAAGAATCTATAACCTAATAATAGGTTATGTTTTCTTAAAAGTAAGTCAAACTCCAGATTCAAGTTCATAAGGTAAAATATCATGATATGAAATATACAAGGGCTTGTCATATGAAATGCATAGATAAAAGACCTGAAAAATCTAAAATAGTTCAGGATATATTGTATAGTTCAGATTAGGATTAAAAGTATGTCAAAATCCAGGTCAAGTTAAAAGTAGGTCAAAATCCAGGTCAAGGTAAAAAGATCACACACCATTGCATTACATGAAAGGTATTTCCGTAAAGAATGCATGTACGAAATATATAACACTTTAAGACCCTCTTGTGTATTCTACGCCTGGTATTACGTATTGTATAAACTCTGTAAACTTGATCTACTCTATGTCGGGAAGCTTTCATGTGAATTTCAACTTTTCTGGCCCAGTGTTTTCTTTTTTTAAAGGGACTCTTCCCTCTATACCCGCATGTAAAACCTTGATCCCCTATTGTGGCCCCATCTTACCCCCGGGGGCCATGATTCGAACAAACTTGAATCTGAACAATGGCAGGAAGCTTTCATGAAAATTTCAACTTTTCTGGCCGGTGGTTCTTGAGAAGAAGATTTTTAAAGACTTTCCCTATATACTCGCATGTAAAACTATGACTCCATCCTACCCCTGGGGGCCATTGTTTAAAAAACTTGACTCTGCACTATGTCAGGAGGCTTTCATGCAAATTTCAACTTTCCTGGCCCAGTGGTATTTGAGATTTTGAAAAGATTTTCCCAATATACTCGCATGTAAAATTCCCCAATTGTGGTCCCACCTACCCCTGAGGGCCATTATTTTAACAACGTGATTCTGCACTATGTCAGGAAGCTTTTATTTAAATTCCAACGTTCCTGGCCCAGTGGCTCTTGAGGAGATATTTAAATGACCCACCCTATTTGTATGTGCTCTCATGGTCCTATATCTATATATGTGTATATATGCCGTAATGTATGGCGTCGTCCGTCTGTCTGTCAGGACCTTGTTGGCAAAATGCAAAGTGAACTGTGAGCTTCAGGATCTTACAACTTGGTACATTGATCACCATTATCAGAGGAGGATGCCTATTGTTATTCAAGGTCGTAGTATCAATTACAAGGGAAACTATGTAGGTAGAAGATAAACCGAACTATTGGTGCTAGGATCTTGCAATTTGGTACATTTAATCACCATGATGAGACGAAGATGACTATTGTTGTCAAGGTCGTAGTATCCGTTAATAAGAAAACCTTGTAGGCAGAAAACAGACTGAACTATTGAGGCGAGGACTATCAAGCTCGGTACACATACTCCTCATGCCAAGTGGGGGACGCCTTTTGTTCAAGGTCAAAGTATCACCTAGTAATGAAGCGTTGCAGGAAGGATACGGACCGAACTGTTGGGGCTAGGACCGTCAAACCTAGTGCACCTCCACCTTATGCAAAAGGGAGGATACCTCTTGTTTTTCAAGGTTAAAGGTCAATGTTATATCTTTTAGTAGAAAAACCTTGTTTTCATTACGGATACAGATATGTCCTGCAATTTAGTCGCAAACTTCCTCTCAGAGGATTATAAGTTCAGTTTGCATTTCAGCTGAATTGGTGCACCATGACCTACTTACGGGGGAAAAGTAGGTCAAACAAATTTACATATTTTTTCCGTTTTGAATACATGCATTGCCTTGAAATTTTGTCACAACCTTCCTCTCAGAGAATTACATTAGTTCGCACTTCAACTTCATTGGTGCACCGTAACGTGCAGTAGGGCTAAAAGTAGGTCAAACAGTTTTCTGGACCTTTTCTCACCATGGATAGATATTGTACTGAAGGTCTAACAGGCGTATGTTGTACCGTTTGCAGTAATCTTTTAGAATTTTCGTGATTATGTTCTCGGCATCAAGAAAGACACAGTAAACGATGTCAAGGAGTTCAAACAATGCAGATATGAATTACGAGAGTCCTATCACTCACTGCTAATGAATTTTGAGTTTTCACCCTCTTTAAAGAGGTGTACCTGTAAAATGCGAAACGAAACAAAACCTACCGAAACGAAACAGATTGTAGAATCGAAGTGTGTAATCATGATAATAAAAATGGTATATCAGGTCCCTATGAAAGTTATCACTTATAAATGAAATTATCTTCCTTGTTGATGTGGTCTTTCGGGTTGACCGATACATTTTTAAGCGGTCCATCGGTTAGCATCAAACATGGTTTGAAGAAGGTGGTGTCTGACAAAGTTGAAATCAGGTAGACTTTTAACTTCTTATTTATCTCTGACTGCTGAGATGAGAGTACTTTCAATAATGGATTTTTAAAAAATAGTATACCATATTATATGAATGCAATTCGGTAAGATATATATACATTTTTCATTTAAAAAATTATTATTTATATGCAGCAAGTCTAAAGATAACTCTATATATTTGGGGTGTTGCTAAAAGGGGGAATTGAAAACGGGACGGAAAACGGGAAATATTTCATGCAGTAATATCAGGAGGAGGTCAGCATTTTGTAAAATTTAAAGGCTTATGAACAAGGGAAGCAGAAATTACAAAGAGAACGGGAGGACATACTCAGAACCTAACGTTTGATATACTACACACAAATACACAATGTCCACAGGTATGTCTTTAGAGCAAAAAATGCTGAAACGTATTTATGTCCAAACGCGGATTCAACGCTGTCGACCCCCATCCCTCGTTTAGTGTTTCCCTAGACCTCTGAGACTGTAACCCACCGTTCGGAAATTTATGGATTTTAAACTAATTACACATGGTACATGCATTTATAATTTAATCAACTTCGGATAGGTACTTTGTACAAACTCAACCCCCTTTTCAACTTTTAGAACTTTGTATCAGTCAATCTGAAAGCCTACATCAAAGGGAAGGCGAATTATATTTATATATGGTAATTTTTACAGGGTCTTGAGATACCAGTTTTAATTATTATAATTAAAAGAGTTCGGCTATCCATTCTGTTTCGTTTCGTTAGATTTCATTTCGTTTCGTTTAGGTACCCCTATGAAGAGTTGGAAGCGCAAGTTACTGTCGCTGCTTATTCTGGGTTTTTTTTTTGTAGATCAAGAAGTATCTGAATGACGTGGTGACACTGACGCAGTCTATGAGCACGGTGAACGCCTCTTTGGTGAAAATTGGAGACACCTACCTATCAAACGAAATTCTACTTCTGAAGGTAAACCGCGCCAATACTGTTCATAAAATTCAAACTGAATTTTATTCCGTAAAACAATTTATTATAAAATCACAATCGATAAGGACAATGTGTACCTTAAAACGTCACGAATAATCAATCCATGTGCCCCTCCCTGAAGCACGTGCAGTGCCCCTCCCTGAAGCACGTGCAGTGCCCCTCCCTGAAGCACGTGCACTCAATACAAATCAATCTATCTGCGAGCGAGAGAATGAGAGTATACAATTTATTATTATCTCATGATTATTTTGTGACTTGGAGAACTAGAAGGACCTGGGGACGTCCTTCATCCACGAGACAATTATCGAATACAATTGTTTATTGTTTCTAGATATCAAGAGGAGATGGCCGGGCGCGCCCCTCAATTTTCATTGATGGTGGGATCCATGCCCGCGAGTGGATAGCTCCTGCAACTGTTTTGTATTTTATCCGCGAGGTAGGTTTATAGTGACGTCACAATGTTCAATACGCCTGGATGACGGACGGACAGACAGATGGAAAAGGTGATTCCAATACACCCCCCCAACTTCGTTTGCGGTGGGTTTAATTATACCAACGTTCGCAATGTTCAATATGCTTGGATGATCCTGGATGACACCTTATGAGCTGGGTAAAACAATTATTAGAGGGACATTTACACATGTAAAAAAAACATTCAGTGATTAAGACAAAGTACAACAACAATGTAATTATTTACATTATGATGAAACTGTGGTGCAGTATGTTACAAATTCATTGTATCATCTTTACACTAAGTAAATTTAAGTTCAGTCAATTAGTTGGTATTAGACAGCCTTTGTTTAATTCCTTCAACCTTCCATTTCACTCGTATTGAGGAGTACCTGTAAAGTGCGAAATGAAACGAAATATACGGAAATGAAAGCAACCAAAAAGAACAAAACACGAATCATTATAATTTTATTGTAAAAAAAAAAAAATCAAGCAAGCGCATATGGGTGCCACTCCCTTTTCCTGGCTCTGTCATTTTCTGAACACCCCTTCCCATCTCTCACCCATTGTGACAGTAATGAGTTTTAATATATATATATACTGAAAACGAATCATATGAATATAATATACTGAAAAAGTCTGTGTTTTGTACCTTAAAATATGAGATCTGATCAACGACAAGTCTGATTTAAAATGTTATGGGGAAAATGTTGAGAAAATTATGACATGTTTTTCATTTTCAATTTCGTTTTTTGTTTGGGTGTGTGTTTGAAAACCTATTCATTAGTTAGGTTCATAGAATCGTCATTCATGTTGGCAGACAGTAAAACGTAATAAAATTTAAAAAGTTGAATTATAATTCAAGTCTTTGCGGTATTTTTGTTTTTCACAACATACTGTTGCAATCGGTGGGAGAAGGAAGGAAGAAAATGACAAAGCTAGGAGGGGTGGCACCCACAGGTACTTAGGGGTGGCACCCACATGTACTTGCTTAATATTTCGCATAATAAATTATGATTTTAAAATACATATGCATTTGTATGAAGTACATGTATATGAAACGATGGATTCCGAGTATGTCTTTCCGTTCATAAGCTCTTTGGTTTTACAAAATGCTGACCTCCTTCCAATATATATCACATTTTAATAATAATAATACCATATTTATATAGCACCCTTTTCATACACTACGTACGCTCAAAGGTGCTTTACAATGCATATATACCTTACTACAGAATGCTATACATATAATAGAAAATAAATAAAACATTAAAAAGCAATGATATAAAAGGCGTTATCACATGTAAACAGTCCGTAGCTGTACTATCCTGATTGTACATATAAAACATGAAAACACAAGATACCATAAATATGCTAGATAAGAATAAACATCAGTTTCAGGGCGTATTAAAATAATAATAATAATAATGAAATACACACACAGCATATAATGCCTCAGTTATAATACATTAAAACATAGATTTTTTGTTATAAAACATCACAAAATGGTACTCGAAAACTAAAAACACAGTCAAAGCACTGAAACAGCAAACACGAATGACTGAAATGATAGAAACTAGTCCTGGAAAACTTGATGGAAAAAATGTGTTTTCAGTGACTTGAACGCACAGTGTTCTACAGTCCCTTACATGTTCTGGAAGGGCATTCCACAGTTTTGGAGCTATTGTTCTGAAACACCGATCCCCGTAGGTAACGGTTCGACTTTTGGAACAACTAGAGTGACCGATTGTTTTATAGACCTAAGATTTCGGGTAGGTTTGTATACCTCTAGTAATCGTTTGATGTAAGCTGGGCACTCATCATGTAAGGCTTTGTAAGTATAAGTAAGTATCTTATATTGTGTCCTATACTGCACAGGTAACCAGTGTAGTTCTCTTAGTATTGGAGTGATATGGTTGTAACGAGAGGTCCTGGATATGAGACGTGCGGCGGTGTTCTGAATATGTTGGAGCTAGCTCAGGATTGTCTTTGGAACACCAACCAGGAGAGCGTTACAGTAATCTAACCTTGATGTAACTCGGGAGTTTACAAGAGATTTAGTTGCTTCTGCTGTTAAATATTTTCTGATGTGGCCTATATGCCGCAACTATGCATAACAAGATCTGCTGACAGAGTTCACTTGTTTCTCCATATCCATCTTGGAGTCAAACATGACACCAAGATTTCAAACGCAGGTTGAAGGATTAAGTGAGTCACCTACTGTCACTGAAATGTTTCTATGAGGTTCGCATTACGACCAGATGCAAACACAATGACCTCGGTCTTATCTGTGTTGAGTTTCGACATATTGCATCCAAAACACGGTGTTGTATATACAACGCTTAATACGCTGTAATGTCTCTGCCTGTGTAGCTATGCCCGTAGGCTTAGAAGACAGATAAAGCTGAGAGTCATCAGTGTAAAAATGGTGATCAAGTCCATGATATCTACAGATGGAGCCAATTGGTTTTGTGTACATTGTATAAAATTTGGGACCCAGCACTGATTCTTTTGTCACACTGAAATTCATTTCCACTGGCCTTGACTTGGCACCATCTATGAAGACCGTTTGGTGACGGTCACTGAGGTAAGATGATATCCAGCCTAGTGATTTGCCTGTTATTCCGAACAGATGTTCAAGTTGCACCAACAGGGTAGTGTGTTTGATAGTGTCAAGTTTTCCGTGTTCTGTTCCGTTGTCGATTTTAGCAACACCCCAAATACCTACAGTTGTCTCTAGACTTTCTGCATATCAACAATAATTTCTAACCACATTGTACTCATATAATAAATGGCAAATTTAAGGCGGCGCACCTGCCTCCCTCCCCCCCCCCCCCCCCCCCGAATTTAAAAATTTAAGGTAAATCATGGTCTCTTATTCAGAAAAAACGGATAAAAGCAGCAACATTTTTTCCACTCTCGGAGAAAAAAATGACATCTTTTATTTCACTGAGTTATCAATTTTAAGAAAAGTATCAACAACAGAAATAATAACGTTAATATATCTGTTATTTTCATTTACATGTAATAATGTCGCGCTAACATCTCCGACGTGTAGTGCATCAGGGAAAATCTAGACGAAAATTTAAGTATTTTAACCACATTATTAAATATGGTACATCATCTTTAACCCTTGACATAGACCTTAATAAAAGTGGTGTCAGGTGAAAACAAGAGGTACTGTGAGCAATGCTCACTAAGAATACCCCCCGCTTACCCCAATCTCCCAAAGGGTGTTGGTAATAGGTATAAACTACCTCTTTTCTGAATGTAAAAAACAAATGGCATGACAAACCGAACCATATTGCTACTTCGATGTCCAGTGCGCGTGACCTTTGACCTTTTGACCCCAAAATCGATAGGCAACATCTTCATCCCATGGGTAGTCCATATGTAAGATATGTTGACTGTAGGTGGAAGGGATAACGCTTTAGAGCCCGGAAACCATATTGCTACTTCGATGTCCAGTGCGCTTGACCTTTGGACCCCAAAATCGATAGGGAACATCTTCATCCCATGGGTAGTCCATATGTATGATATGGTGACTGTAGGTGGAAAGGATAACGCTTTAGGGCCCGGAAACCATATTGCTACTTCGATGTCCAGTGTGCTTGACCTTTGGACCCCAAAATCGATAGGGAACATCTTCATCCCATGAGTAGTCCATATATATGATATGGTGACGGTAGGTGGAAAGGATAACGCTTTAGAGCCCGGAAACCATTGCGTCTACAGACGGACGAACAGACAGACGGACAACCCGATTCCAGTATACCCCCCCCCCCACAACTTGTTGCGGGGGGTATAATAACCATGTTTTCGCTGTGACGCAAGAATCGATGTGAAAGCGCATGAAAGGGAAAGTGCTTACTGATGATAGATATAAAAGATTACCTATCAATTTATTGTTATTTGTTTTTGACATATTCTTGAATTGACAGTTAAAATCTATCGGCATTTCATTGTAGATTTTCAGCATGGATAAATAAATGATGTCACAATCACATTCGTTTACAAACTGCGCAGGGTTTCCCGGAAGTGACGGAGTTAGGGACTTTATGCATTTTGACATTCACCTTATAGAATCAATTATTGTAGATATGATTTGATTTTCCGTTTATAGTATACACTGATTTGTAACCTAAACTTTGAAAACACCCCTTCTAGATTTAAACCCCCCCCCCCCCCCCCGTTTTTTAAAATAGTGTTTGATTATATTTCTATAATGTTACTGAAAAGAATTTTTGTATGTATGTATCAACAAAATTTTAAAAATTTATCCAAAGCATTTTAATTAACAAGGTATACTGAACTATTTTGTTCTGTATACGAATTGAAAAAACGTTATCAGACACAGATCCAAGACGCAACGTTAAATCTTGTACTCGCAAAACATGCCAACTTTGCTCTTTCGTATCACAAAAATTATACGTGATGCATGGACATATAGAAAGTACACACCTTATATAGTATTGGGGCATAAAATTACCAACTTCTGAAAATAGGCCTTAGTGTACCTTCTCCTTTCACATAATTAAAAATGACAGAAAATAGCAAAAATGACTACATAGGAAACATATTTCAAGCCCGATAAAATCTGTTAAAATCTAGGAGCTTTCGGGGGCTTGGACCCTCAGGCGGTTGTATCGCTTGGGTTATACAGGTATACTCTTTTATAGTACATTCGAACCCAAACAATATAATTGTCCGTGCCTGGACCCACTGGGGGTCTTAAAGCGCCCCCAACCCCCTGGCTTGTGAAGTTGTGCCCCCTAACCTCAGTTGCTGGATTCGCCCCGATAATATGTAATTTTTCTATAATTGAAAGTACTCGCTCCTGAGCAGTTAAAGATAAAAATAAATGGCTACACGTCTCCCAGCTTTTCAACCTTCTCGGACACCAGATTCTTCAAACAAGGATTGATGTTAACCGATGGACCGTTTAAAAATGTATCAGTCAACCCCGAAAGATCACATAATAAATAGATGTAGTAACTTTTACAGTGACCACGAGATGCTCGTCCATACCATTTTTATTACAATTAACGAGTTCGATTATACAGCGTCGTTTTTCTGTTTCGTTGGATTTCGTTTCGGCACGTTTCGTTAGATTTCGCACTTTACAGGTACCCCATATTGATTGATGTTTCCCGCCACAATCTACAATTTTTCAGTTATCTGGTGGCGCACAATGTTTATTGGTGAAAGAGTGAACCCAGATACAATGTACCTGGGAAGAGACCACCGACCTTCCGAAAGTAAACTTGGAAACTTTCTCACTTACCGGCGCGAGCAGGATTCGAACCCGCGCCGACAGAGGTGAGATGCCGCATGATCTTGAACGCGATGCTCAAACCACTCTGCCACTGAGGCCCATGTGAATTTATTGGGAGTTATGAGCTTGGATCATTGTTTGTTATCTTCACCTTCTCGTGAATTGAAATGTCTCATTCGGATCGATGCTAGGCGTCCTAGACTTTAGCAGTTCTCTAGAGATTATAATTAAATTTTCATTGCGAGAAATGGTCGTGTAAAGTGTTGAAAAGTCATACATTTTGATGTTTGAGAAAAGTATTTTTTATTTCAAATTTACTGAAAGTTATTTGGATTTTTTTTTAAGAGTCTTTGTAATGTTTAGAATCCACACTTGATTTACACCACTTCTCGCATAGGTTGTGGTACATCTGATGATATGACGATATCTTGTAAATAACAAGCTTGTAGTTAAAGCAATACAAGCTGTAACTGACGTCAGATTTCCCCCCACTAACTAATTATTCATCAATTAACTCCTGACGGTATAACGGATATAATCCCCTAGATCTGAAGAAAACTTCAACAAAATAAACAAGGGAATATTGGTTGAGAGCATACATTACCTACAATGAGCGTTTCGAATAAACCGCCATTGCGTCGTATACACGGACATGGGAACGATGATTGCCGAAAATAATAATCGAGTTGCTGAGACCGACGTCATATTCAAAGATGGAAACTGACGTGAGTAACTACACGTGGCGTTTGTTTAAAATATTACCTCGTTTCCTGAACGATAAGAAGTACTATAAGTGTAAGAAAGTAATAATTACACAAATGTGCATCTCAAATAAAATTTAGATAATGAATTTTCTATAAAACTGGCAAGCTAAATCTTTTACAAATCTGACACGTGCTCAGTGCCTCTCTTTCGCTTTTTTCCGAACTGGTGACCTCCGCGGTCGATTACAAGCAGGAATTACTGACAGAATGACAATGATTCATGAGTAGACAATTTCTGCTGATTCAGATTCACTCTGATTCTGTTAAGTTGTCAATCTCTACCCAGAGTTGTCGTTCCTTGCTCTCACTTACACGTGAGTGTAAGGAACGATAACTCTGGGTAGAGATTGTTAAGTTGTATGTATTTAATCACAAATATGTTCAATATTTCTTCTTTTATTTTTCAATATATTTACCTTCAGTTATAGCTGGTATTGCTTTAAACGTGTGTTATATCACGACATTTAATCAACATGTTTTAGCTGGTGAATGGGGGTGTAGATGACTATGCTTCTCAACTACTTGATAAATTCGATTGGTACCTTGCGCCGGTGTTGAATCCTGATGGTTATGAATATTCCCACACTAATGTAAGTATTTTTATCTACTTTCAAAACTATGTCTATTGAACGTCTATCAAAACTACATTATAAGCTAATCGTTTGATGATGTGGAAATTGAATACAATATTCCAAAAACAGTACAGGCTTTGGAGGAAAAACAGAGTTGATAATGGAAGAAACTGTCATGGAACGGATCTAAACCGGAACTTCGGACATAATTGGAATCCAGGTAAGTTCCCGTCTCTCTTTTAAAATTCGCATGGGAATAAATAGTGTTCCATTATTAGCAGACCCGTTTTTGTATTCTTCTGAGGGACAATTTATTCAAAGGCTTCTACATGCGGAAAATATCTTGTGGTCTTCAACTCGACATTTATAAATATATCGACGTTTTATATATTAACAAAATTCATATTCATTCGTATGTCGATTAAAAATATCTCGACCAAAAATGAAGAGAACAGTCTTTCATATCTTCGACATATTGGATATTTGATTGAACGATTGATTGCATCTTATTCAACGCCCCTCTCGAGAATATTTCACTCATATGGAGACATCACCATTACCGGTCAAGGGCTTCAAATTTCGGCCTATGCTCGGCGCTTACGGCGGCTATTTAGCAGTGAGGGTTCTTGAGCGTGCCACAATAATATAAAAAAAAATCTTCGTCAAATTAGGATAATTTGGCCTCCTCAGAGGTGGGATCAGGTGCCTAGGAGGAGTTAGCATCCCCTGTCGACTGGTCACACTCGCCGTGAGCCCTATATCCTGATCAGGTAAACAGGGTTATCCGTAGTCAAAATTCAGTGTGCCAAGAACGGCTTAACAATCAGTATGAAACAGGTCAGACAGCATCTGACCCAATGCGTGGTTGTACTGACGAACTAGATCGTTATAACGACCATATATTTTGCGAAATGCTGACTTCAATCGAGACGGTTGAAACCCCTGTACCATCAACTGGTTTGTCAGTAGCTTGTCTCGATTTAAAAACTGATGTAATGGATTGCAAGTCTTGTTCATGTTCTCGCAAATTATATGGTCGTTATTATATAATGTACAAACACTACCTGACAATTAGGTCGAATGCCGTCTGAAATGTTATATACCAGTTGTTAGGCCGTTTGTTACATACTGATATAAACCACGGACTGTTCCGTTTATCTGGTCAAAACACAGGGCTCACGGCGGATGCTAACTCCTAGACTACTGATCCTACTCCTGGTGTTTCAAGTATTGTAACGTGTGTCCAGCTGAGCGGTCACTATTCATCTGTGGACACGTACCCAGTTACACCCACGATTCTGCAGTGCATATGATTTACTGGAATGCCTGTTGTCTACAAGACAAGAAACGAACTTGTTCAATATATTTACGATGATTGTTTCAGCCAATTAACCTGATCAATATATTTACTACGATTCGTATTTCAAAATCAAGATATAATTCAACAAGGATTTAACCTAACCCTTTACTTCCCCTAAATCCAATGTCCCCGGACAATTGGCCCTTACCAATAGTTCTGAATACTGACCTGAGGTCCCTTACCAGCTGATATCTCCAGCTCACTTTGACACTGAGGTACAGACTTATTGCCAAGTGTCAAAGCTACGATGGTTGATTAGTCAGCCAACCTACACTATAAGGCTTATTCAGCCCTAACGTAGCCTTTTATTTACAAAAGATCGGCTCTACACAGCTGCGGAGATCAGACTGACCATTGACCCAGTCCATTTCACTGTAGGGAAAACAGGTTATCACTATGGCAAAACCCCATACCACCCGAGTTTCTTTGATTGGTATAACCTGATTCATCACAGTATTAATAATGTGCAATCAATGCAAGAACTGTTTATAAAACTGACTATCATTATTATACTATTTTCACAAGAATGTGATTGTTACAGAAAAATGTAAATAATGCAAGGTGAAGATAACGAACATTGATCAATCTCATAATTCCAATAAGTAATACAAATAAATAGTTGGGCAAACACGGACCCCTTGACACACCAGAGGTGGGATAAGGTGCCTAGGAGGAGAAAGCATCCCCTGTTGACCGGTCACACCTGCCGTGAGCCCTATATCCTTATCAGGTAAACGGAGTTATCCACAGTCAAAATCAATGCCCCAAGAACGGCTTAACAATCGGTATGAAACACGTCAGACAGCAGTTAACCCAATGATAGGTTGTATTGATGAACTAGATCGTTATAACGACCATAGAATTTGCGAAATGCTGACTTCAATCGAGACTGTTGAAACCCCTGTACCATCAACTTGTTTATCAGTAGCTTACCTCGATTTAAAAACTGACCATACGCAGAACAATCTCTTGCATATCGAATCAGTTGAGATTTGTAAACACTATATGCAGGTGATAATGGAATATTGCTACATAACTATGGGAAGTTGACGACGGAGAAGCTGAAATAATCCCGTTTGTCATACAGTTGAGTTGTCAGTTTGCCGTTAATGTCTACTTTCAATAAAATATCTAAGTATGAAGCAGAAGTTGTCAACTCTGTGGTGTCCTTTATTTCAAGCTCACAGGGATATATCAAATCGACATATGAAAGTTATTATTGTTAATGGACAAAACGTCATCGATATATCGAAATGTAATATTGAAGGCCACAGCGAGAGATTTTTTCTTCTCGCGTAGAAGTTTTTGAATAAATTCTGCTTCATATGAATATAGAAACAGGTCAGCTAACAAAGGAGCACAATTCGTGCCCATGGGGATTCCAACAGACTGCTTATATACATGAAATTGAATACAGTCATATTTTGTTTACCTGTTTACATATTTTTTATGCCTCCCTTCAAAGAAGAGGGGCATATTGGTTTGCACCTGTCGGTCGGTCGGTAGACCACATGTTGTCCGCTCAATATCTTGTGAACCATTCACTTGATGATAATATTTCATATGTGGGTTGGTTATGAGTAGAAGAGGACCCCTATTGTTTTTCAGGTCAAAAGGTCAAAGGTAAATCTACTCTGGACATAGGAATATAATGTCCGTTCAATAGCTTGAGAACCCTTTGCTTGAAAAACATCAAATTTAGCACACTGGTACATCCTAAGGAGTAGATGACCCCTATTGATTTTGAGGTCGCTTGGTCAAAAGTCAAACTGGACATAGGAATATACTGTCTGTTCAATATCTTGAGAACCCTTTGCTTGACAGACATCAAACTTGGTACACTGGTACATCTTCAGGAGATGATCTCTATTGATTTTGAGATCACATGTTTAAAAGTCAAGGGTCAACCTGGACATTGGAATATACTGTTCGCTCAATATCTTGAGAACCCTTTGCTTGACAGACATCAAACTTAGTAGAGTGGTGTATAATCAGGAGGAGATGACTCCTATTGATTTTGAGGTCACATGGTTAAAGGTCAAACTGGACATAGTAATATACTGTCCACTCAATATCTTGATAACCCTTTTTCTTGATAGACATCAAACTTAGTACACTGGTACATCTTCAGGAAAAGACGGCCCATATTGATTTTGAGGTCAAAAGTCAATTGTTGCACTGGACATAGTAATATATTGTCTCCTATATTTTAAGAATTATGTGCTTGATTGACACCAAACTTGGTACACTGGTACAGCATAAAGAGTAGACGACCCCTATTGATTTTTAGGTCACATGGTCAGTTTACTCTTGACATAGGAATATATTGTCTGCTTAATATTTTGAATTCATGATACTATCAATTAAATGATTTGTGTGTATAACCCTTTTCAATTTTGCACCATGGGGGGCATATGTGTTTTAGAAACATCTCTTGTTACTTTTATGTCCGTCCCGTTAAAGGGTTCCCCGTATCAAGGATGACAACACAAAAGATTAGGCCCAATGCTCCCGTGAGGGGAATTCCAAAACTAAAAAAATACTGTTCACACCGCATAAAACCACAAACAATGAATCTAGGATTGGTGTTTCCTTACTCTATAGAAGTTATTTATTTCGTGTCTCGGTACACATAGAAATCAGCCCAGAACGTTTTCAGTCCCTTTCTTTCAGCTATTGGTGGAAGTACTAATGTTTGCTCCGACGTCTACTCTGGAAAGTCGGCGTTCTCTGAGGCAGAGAGCAGAGCTGTTGAATCCTTTATCCTCAACAACAATAAAGACATGATTGCCTACCTTACATACCATTCCTACGGTGAGATGTGGTTGTACCCCTGGGGCTACACGTCCGCCCTTCCCGTGGACTGGCAAGATCTGGTATGTACACACTTTTCTACCTGATGATTTTGGAATTTGTCCCAAAGAGTTATTGATAATGTGATTTTTTTGTGCTAATAGGATTCTGCTGCGAAGACTGCCACCTCCGCGTTAAGTGAGCTGTATGGCACCCAGTACCTTGTGGGTTCATCAACCAACGTCCTGTGTACGTGATCTCATTAAGAGTATTCCCCCAACTATTATTCATTTCAGTGTAAATGATAACATTTCAGTGTAAATGATTACAATTCAGTGTAAATAATAACAATTTCTCTATTTTAAACATGAAAGAACAGTAACAATTTGCATATTGTTACGTACATTTTATATTTATTGCCACCTTGTTGAATTCAACATACATACCCCGAAACCTTGATGTCTTATACAGCATGTTAATGCATGCCTATGGTTTTACAAGAGGTTTATTTGAAAAAAGAAATTCACATGTAAATAATATTCCCTAGACTCCGCTGCTGGTGGATCAGACGACTGGGCTAAAGGTGATGCCGGAGTGAAGTATTCCTACACCATTGAACTCCGAGATACTGGCGCACACGGTTTTGTACTTCCGGAAGACCAAATACGACCAAATGGCGAAGAATCGTGGAGAGCCTTGAGGGTGCTTGCATTGTCTTTAAGTACAACTAGACATTAAATATTGTGATTAAAAAAAAAAAATCTGTGTTGCCTTTCGTTTTATAGCTATAATTGAAAGAGTTTATTCTCACACGAGTTGTATGTTGGTGATCAAAGGGCTACATGTAGTTGCGGAAACTCCTAGCTCAGTTAATCAAAACCGTATTCTCTGCTCGAACAGAACAAGCATTTTGTCTTTACCTCTACAGTTGGGGGGGGGGGGGGGGTGTTACAAAGTGTAAATTTATATTAGAGACGGGCTATGTAAATGACGATAAAATTAATTTGGTTTATATCGGCAACAGCTGTTGGTATACATACACTGATCACATCAAACAGTAATTATCTGAATTTAACCATTGAATCAAATATGTATATATTGTATTTCCCTTTCGACACGATATACAACACGTGTGCCTGGGAAACATAAAAAATGAAAGATAGATAGTTGGGCAAACACGGACCCCTGGACACACCAGGGGTGGGATCAGGTGCCTAGTAGGAGTAAAGATCCCCTGTCGACCGGTCACACCTGCTGTGAGCCCTATATCTTGATCAGGTAAACGGAGTTATCCGTAGTAAAA
Source organism: Ostrea edulis (assembly GCF_947568905.1). Classification (NCBI taxonomy): domain Eukaryota; kingdom Metazoa; phylum Mollusca; class Bivalvia; order Ostreida; family Ostreidae; genus Ostrea; species Ostrea edulis. The sequence goes on from NC_079164.1 coordinate 4,941,145, forward strand.
ATCAGTGTACCAAGAAAGGCCTAACATTATGAATCATACTAATTAGGATGCTTATCATAATAATCATCATCTATTATATCAAACGCTTGACTGACAGATTGATTGAATATTGTTTAACGTCCCTCTCGAGAATATTTCACTCATATGGAGACGTCACCTCTGCCGGTGAAGGGCTGCAAAATTTAGGCCTGTGTTCGGCGCTTATGGCCATTGAGCAGGGAGGAATCTTTATCGTGCCACACCTGCTGTGACACGGGACCTTGGTTTGTGGGGTCTCATCCGAAGGACCGCCCCATTTAGTCGCCTCTTACGACAAGCAAGGGGGTACTGAGGACCTATTCTAACCCGGATCCCCGGGGGTGGGGGGTACTGAGGACCTATTCTAATCCATTATTTACTCGTGTAGGATCCACCTCTGGAACAATATTCGCTGTCCAGGACTCGGCAAAACCTCGTTCTAGAATGCGAATCTTGTCCCCTCGGTGGAATTTCCCTATCCCACACTCGTACTAATGAAGGATTCTATTATTCTCAAATGCTATAAAACTAACTTTATATTTCCCTGAAGTTCGTCAACTTCCGGAGAAAAGCCATTATTTAGCATGAATGAATGGCATGCACCGTACCTAGGTGGCGCTGCTGTTTTATCCGGTATACAGAAAGTCAACATGACGGACAAATACGAGGTGTGGACGGTGGCAAGATTAAAACAGAACTAGTTAAACGCGGTGCCTCCACAAAAGGAAGAAAGAATGAATAAATTGACATCATATCCATTCACCGATGAAGTAAAATTTTCATAAGAATTCAATGATATAATTATACAAATCGACTGATAATAGACGAGTCCATGTTTGTTATTAGCACTTTAATGCCAGCACCAGTTTTAATCTTTATGATTCAAATGTACTGATTATTCTCTCAGTTTTTGTTCACGAAATTTGGATTATTTGTTTACTTTCGATTTAAATTCCCGGTAATAGGAAAACAATAAAGTGAATACAACTCGTAGGCCCACATATATATGTGTACGACCGGTGCACCTGTACTAGTGTGGACGCATTCTTCACGTTCTCGTATCAGGGCTATAGCTAACCTAGTTAGCATACACAAATGCACTGTCACCTTAAGTGTGGATATCGTTTACATTGAACGAATAAAATACATGTATAGAACCAATAATGTATCCAGAATATATCACCCCCACCCCCACCAATCACCCTCATAAGTCATTTTGCATAATCAGTTTGGTTTCTGCTTTTTATAAGCTTTTGATATGATTACTTGTGAGACACTAATATGCATATACATATATATTCTATTCTGCATTAGTACCTCGCATTTGTCAATCTCTAAAGCTTACAGAAAGTAGAAACTGAGATGATCGGCTTGGAAATATTTGCAGATATTTTTATTGGGTGGGTTGGGGGTATGTATAGTGTACATACATGTAAGATCTCTCTCTCTCTCTCTCTCTCTCTCTCTCTCTCTCTCTCTCTCTATATATATATATATATATAAGCTATCCACACTTCAGGTGCTGTGGTGAAAACATGACAGTTTGTATTGATCGATAGACTACCAACTATCTATTTTGTATTGCTTGTAGGAGTTATGAGATTGATCACTGTTCGTTATCTTCACCTTGCACTATAGCAATACTAGCAGTCATTTTGGTGTCGAAATTGAAAAACTGTTTCTTGGACAAAAAATAAGGTTTATAAACTTTTGTATTTTAATATTTGTGTTAGAAAATCAATCTAGAGGCTCTGAATGAAGCTCTTTTTCATCAGTGGATATTGCTTTGCGTTGCAATCATCCAAATGCTAACATACAGGCTGCTGGCATAGATCATGACTACCTACAAAAGCCTTTTCTGGAATACTGGATTAATGATTGTGTTGCTGTAAGTGTTCATTATATTATGATGATCTTAACATTTTTAAGTAAATCATTTGTTCTTATTCATACTGGTGATGACCTATATTAAAGCTCACTTTATTTTAGCACAATATTAAATAGTAAGTAACCCAGACTTCTAAGTAACATAATTTCCATCCAACGTGTCATGCTGGTAGTAGTCGGGGAGTTAGCGCCAGAGTTTACTGGGTGATTCTGTTTCATCACGTCAAAATTAATATTTGTTGTTTTACATCACAGATGAAAAAGCCATGAAAATAGAGACATCAACACGGCATCAGAGTCAAAGTTCAGAATGGTTTAAAGAACGGAAATACCGACTGACTGCGTCAAAGTTTGGCGAAATAGTAAAGATGACAGATAGGCGAAAGAGGCATAAATTGTGCTCATCACTGTTTAACACAACATTTTGTACAAAAGCAGTATGAATCAAAAGCATTGCATATGTTTGAAAAGTAATTTGATTTGAAATGTAAAAAATGTGGACTATTTGTTCGTACCGATTTGCCTTATTTAGGTGCATCTCCAGATGGTGTTATTGACAGTGAAACTCTAATGCAAAGTGAAGATAACGAACAGTGATCAATCTCATAACTCCTATAAGCAATACAAAATAGATAGTTGGGCAAACACGGACCCCTGGACACAACAGAGGTGGGATCAGGTGCCTAGGAAGAGTAAGCATCCCCTGTTAAATGTAAGTTAAATGTCCTTATGCTGGTAGAGAAGCTCTTATTGTTCCAGGGAAATTATTTCCTTTTCTCTGTTATGATGGAGAAAGAAACATTGTGTTAAAGGAAAGTTGTCATTACTACAATCAAATACAGGAACAAATGTACATTTCAAACCGAACAAAATGTTACTTTGTAGTTTATACTTTCACAAGATTTGTTTGCACGGATTGTATATCTTCATGAAGAATATTGCAAATATTCTCTTGTTCCTAAACTTTCCATTTTCTATGAAAAATATTACCAGCCATTCCTGGCAACAAAACTGTAGTTTGTATGAACAAATATCATCATTAGAATTAATCATCTACTAACCCTTTACCTCCATGTGTTTTTAAATCATTATCATTTTTTGTAGTTAAATATTCATCCTCAGCACACGACACTGTTGATTGTTTACTGAGATATTACATTAGATACTCACTAGTGATATTACTCTTTATAGTGGTACATTTGATAATAAACTTGATATTTTAAGCACATGAGAAATGATTAAATTAGATGTTTGAATGAGCAGTTTGTAAATTGATAGATGGATATTTTCTTCAGAAGTAAAATAGTGAAATACCACCACATATATATGTAAAACTTATACGATACCAATTTTGATGCACCAGATGCGCATTTCGACAAATAATGTCACTTCAGTGATGCTCAACCGAAATGTTTGAAATCCGAAATAACAATGACGTTTTAGAGCTACATGTATTATAGGCAAAAACAGTGTGCCAAAAAAGTGGAGTCAAATTCGTTCAAGGATAAGAGCTATGCGTGAGGGAGATAATCCTTAATTTTGATATACAGTGGAGCCTCGGTAATCCGGACGCCATTAATCCGGACGCTTCACCTTCCGGACGATTTTTCTAGGGAACGGAATTTTTATATGTTATTTTGCATCATTAATCCGGAAATTCGCGTTCCGGATCCGGACGGTCACTTTTTACTACAAAACGTTATAATGCATTGAAAATTGTACCGTTAATCCGGACGGTAATTTTGTTTAGGGAAGGTCTGTGTCGGACAATTTTAGCAAGGCGTAAATTATAAAGGAAACAAGCCAAACTGTCTAATTAAAGCGATTACCTGTACCCTGTCATCACCTCCCTCCAATTAGATGGTGTGTGATGATAAGTCCGTTAGATAGCACGTGCCGATCGAGACATCGTATTGCCAATTTTCGTACATAAGATCTTTATTGCGTGTAGTGTTGAATTTTGTAAATAAATCTGTAGCATATTAATTTATAGTCTTGATCAATACCCTAATCGTATTAATAAATTAAACATCATGCCGTACTGATAATTTTTTAACTGCTACACATATCAGTTGTACTGATTCGTAAATTGATATCGGCTTATTCAAATCTAAAGAGTGTAGATTATACTTCTAGATTCTGGATTTTATACTGTTGATTGGCGTGAAATATACATGTATGTTCATGCACATGTAGTATAAGTTTTTAACGTTTAGAATGTCACGCATGTAAAATGTACCTGTGTACGATTGATTCTTGTTTAGATGTTGTAGCGCTTTATTGCTTTCGAATCTTTAAACTCTGGGTAGAAGTGAGAAAATTACCATTTTAAGGAAAATGACAATTAAATTTTGTATGTACCCGTAATGTTAGTTTCACCCGAGTTTTGTTCCGTTATTATCGCATAATGAAAATAATAGATGCGCGTGGCTAGATCAAACCCAGTAGTAGGTCTTGATATTACGAGCTTAAATGATTTTTGTTCTCCCGATATTGTCTTGGATAATTATAGAACAAGAAATATAAACTCTGGCAGATTGAATATTGGTTAAAGAATGTTGTCAACTGACATGATAATCACGAAATTTTTATATCAACTCTGGACGATGAAGATTGTTTTAACAGACCGCCGAACCCGAGAATCGTGACAGATGGAAATTACAGGCCTCTTTAAGAAGTAAAAGTATGATGAAATGTTTGAAGTGTAAATGATTATGTTAGTTACTAATGATTAATTTACTTATAGTTACATACAGTGCTTCATTATTTGTTTTAGTGCATACGGTACACAGTTTTGTATATTTATTTGTAGGGTTCATATATACGTACAATGTAAGCACAGGCAAATACGCTGAACACGTACATTAAATTTTAGTGCTTTGAAATACATGTAAATGTTAACATCATCATAATTTATTTACTAATGCAAATTGTCAAATCCAATGATAGAATGTGTTTAATTCACTATGCATCAATAAAGTAGGCATATATTGGTTACTTATGTAAAGATAAAAAATGTACGATTCAATTATCCGGACGCTTCATTTATCCGGACGATTTTGCTGGGAACCAAAGTGTCCGGATTAACGAGGCTCCACTGTATATATATATATATATATATATATATATATATATATATATATATATATATATATATATATATTCTCATGAAAAAGTCACAATGGAATTTCATAAACATGTATTCATCACTAATGTTGGTATTCAACATTATGATCAGTCATGCATAACAAATTTGTTAATGATGCAATATGATATACGTGAGATAGAAATACATGAAATGATTACAAACAACAATTTTAACCACCAGGTCGCACGAATTATGATTAAAAATACAGGGACGAAAATTTACTATTGCAAAACAAACATAATTGATTCTTGACCCAAGGATAACTTTGCTTGAGGGTAAGGCGTTGTGCAGTATTTTGAATGTCTTGGCAAGTCCAATCACACGTTTAATATGGATTCTTTTAGCTGCAATACGACCGTCATGCACTGCCTCTTCAGGTTCCAACTGACATTTCCCCTTCAACATGGTTGGGGTATTAAGAAAAACATCCCGTGTCGCAGATACTGTCATTTTTTCTGAAATGTTTAAGTTCAGGTTTAATCAAATCGAATCTCTCTATGATCTGCCTATCACTTGCCGACCCACCGTAGGAACTGCTAATGAATGACACAGTTCCTCTGGGTGTGCACCCAACCATTGTTTTAAGGGTATTTCTATGTTTATACGAAGACCACGTTACACACTGACTATCAACATGTGATGGTTTCTGAATAGGGATCTCTGTGGCATCTAATATCACTCTTGTCTGAGGAAATTTTCTTCTGAAATCTAAAGACATCACGAGATGGCCATATGTTGATTTCTTTAAGCTGAAAATATAAGAAATTGATCCAAGTCACAACAATTTTAGATACTGTTGTCTCAGAAACATTGAAATAAAAGCTAAGTTCTGTATCCTCCTAGTCTTGACGCAACTTGATTAAAGTTAAAAGAAAAAGTTCATCCTTTGGTGATAGTGCACAGCTCTTATATGACAAATGATTAACAGCTGGTCCCAGACAGTGATAGAAAAACATAAAGTGATCATAGTCCTTGAATGATGTATAATATTTCACTTTCTTAGGATCAAATTTTAATTGTTCAATAGAAAAACTTCCTAGTATTGGACATTTTGATTCTTCTGGAGATTCGTTTTCACACAAATTGTTCAAATCTTCTTCCACAGGTATTTCACAAGAAACAATGACTTCATTTTGAACATTATTGATGCCTATTGTGGAACTTTCCCGGTCTCTGCACCTCTTTGTAGGTCTCGACTTTTCCTCAGGCCTGAAGGAAAATACACTAGGTATAGCTCCTTTGCGCAGCACACGTCTTTCCCCTACCAAGACAAAACATGCAAAATTAACTAATAAAAAATACTTTAAAATGACTGCTTTAAATACTTTTTCTTTAAAATAGGTTAAACCATGATATGAATAAAAGCAGATAAAAAGCTTGCTTTCACCTGTACAGTATCACTTCAATCTCACTTGCATGGTCTGTAAAATGTACCCAAAGTGAAAAAGTTTACAAACAGAAACCAACTGAAACCACAATGCCATGAAACAAATTGGTACAAATATGAAGTTATTATTTTCTAAATATAATTAAATTTGAATTAATGTAAAACTTGTACGGTACCAATTTTGATGCACCAGATGCGCATTTCGACAAACTGCCTAATAGGATTTCAACAGTTTCCATCCTCGTGTAAATATATTGAATAAGGGTTACGTAATGATGCACAGTCACATACGCATGTTTTGTGTGACGTGTAAGGAACCGTGACCTTACATTTCTACGATTGTTTTTCAACAATTCATTTATATTTTATCCCATTAGGTTATAAGTAAGTAAATACAGAAAATGGAACAAAAAACAAGCAAACAACAACAGAAAAATAACTCAAATCTGAGAATGTGTCTGTTCTGACCCAATAACGTTGATGTGTAGTCAGCATCTTGGAAGTGGGACGAACAAACAACATCATATTTCCCGGGTTCCCACAGTCGTTTAGTTGCTTGGTCAATTCTTTTCATAGTCACTCGCCACTTTTCACAGAGCCTTGACTCCACAGGAAACCTGTGTCCCCCAAAGCTTTTACACATAGGTACACAATAATACTGCGGCATGTTTACAACAATTGGCGAGGGAGTTCCGAATGTATAACTTACAGTACACCAGCGACCTCTACTCGCGGGTGCATACTATTGCATGCCAAAAGACCGCAAAGCTTCATTTTTTTTCTATCTCACCTGGACCGAAGGCTTAGGTGAGCTTTTCTGATCAAAATTTGTAACTTTTTCACATTTTCGTCTTCTTCAGAATTACTGGGTCTATTTCAACCAAATCTGGCACAAAGCACCATTGGGTGAAGGGCTTTCAAGTTAGCTCAAATCATGGCCCCGGGGGTAGGTTGGGGCCACGATAGGGGATCAAAATTTTACATACAAATACAAAAGGAAAGTCATTAAAAATCTTCTGAATAATCACTGGTAATGCAAGGTGAAGATAACGAACCGTGATCAATCTCATAACTCCTATAAGCAATACAAAATAGATAGTTGGGCAAACACGGACCCCTGGACACACCAGAGGTGGGATCTGGTGCCTAGGAAGAGTAAGCATCCCCTGTTGACCGATCACACCCGCAGTGAGCCCTATATCTTGATCAGGTAAACGGGAGTCAAAATCAGTAGCTTCCTGATATAGTGCAGATTTAAGTTTGTTCAAATCATGGCCCCCCAGGGGTAGGATAGGGTCACATTGGGGTTCAAAATTTTACATACTAATATACAGAGACAATCTCTAGGTATGAGCCAAGGTGTTTAACGAGTACGACCATTTTTGGGTCCCTTTGAAAACCGACAAAAACTAAACTAAAAGTCAGTAACTATTGTTCAAATGAAAATTTTCTCATATAAACGGAATAACTTATTTCGACTGGTTAGTTGATTGAGCCGATATTGACCCTGACAATCGAGAATCGTGAGAACTATTCAAAATTCAACCCCTTTTTCCTCTTGGAAAATCATCTCGTGTCGTCTTGCCGCTTTAGATATGGGTAATTGTGGTTATTTCGTGTACTTTAATCATTTCTACAGCTGACTACATTCCCCGATTTTTGTCAACAGCGGTTAAATTATCATAAACAAGAAAAACTCAGATCTACCTACCTGTCGAAGCGGCGTCTTCTCTTTTAACTCATAACCGGCAACACTCCAAACGAATTTTCTTGCATAACCGTTACATTATGATTTAGGACATGGGTAGCCGTGTTTATACTATTTAGTATATGCAGTGTGTGCTCTGCTTGTGTTAAATTCATGGGCCTATGAATATATTGAGAATTGAATTGAATTGAGTGACATTCTAAAACAAATGGTTATAAGTTTGTGAAGGCCCTGCAGAGTTCGATATAGGTAGGGAGCACGGTGGGTATACAAACACATGGTTCCGGTTACATCATATTGCCATTGGTCATGACCCGTGACGTATTAGAAGTTCCGCGGGAATAGTCTTCATTCTGAGTCTTACCTTCCTACCTACTGCACGTGCTTTGTGTGTTTGTATGTCCAGGCGTGGTCTCCTGCTTGTTTAAGTAGCTAGGTCTTGTTATACTGCATGGTAATATATATGTATCAATATACCTGCGCTTTGTAATTGCTTGACATTTTAACACAGCAAGAATGTCAACAATACACTCGAGTTTAAGGATTCGTCTTTAAAGGTTTGAACCTGTCCACCAGCTAGTGACATGTTCGACAAATATCTCATATCTGTGCTAGAAATTACTTACCGGGACAGCTCATAAAGAATACTATTGGGAATGTTCTATAAAATATAACTTTGTGTTTTAAAAGGAAATTAAGCGAACAGTTCACGTGAAAACCGTAATATAAGTAAGAGTAGATCTGCGTGTACTAGCAATCGTGGGCACATAATAACGGTTATAGCATCGTCAGAAACCCATGGTTGATTAGGCTTCGTTCCTCTCTCCATCACCTGTGGGTCCTTTCATTCCTACTTGGTCATATGGAGACGTCACCATTCCTACTTGGTCATATGGAGACGTCACCATGACTGGGGAAGGGCTTCAAATTTAGGCCTTTGCTCGGCGCTTACGGCCAATGAGCAGTGAGGGTTCTTTAGCGTGCCACACCTACTGTGACATGCCCCATACGTATGAAAGGCGAAGGCAACGAACAGTGGGCAAACACGGACCCCTGGACACACCAGATGTGGGATCAGGTACCTGGGAGGAGTAAGCATCCCCTGTTGACCGGTCACACCCGCTGTGAGCCCTATATCCTGATCAGGTACACGGATTTTTCCGTAGTCAAAGTCAGTGTGCCAAGAACGGCCTAGCAATAATCGGTATAAAACGCGTCAGACAGCATTTGACTTAATGATAGGTTGAATTGACGAACTAGATTATTATAACGACAATAGAATTTGCGATATGCTGACTTCAATCGAGACTGTTGAAATCCCTGTATCGTTAATTTGTTTGTCAGTAGCTTGCCTCGATTTAAATACTGACTACGTGACGGTGACCGCCCAGTATTCCGACGGTCCGATGGTTCGGTGGTCCGACGGTACGGTAGTCCGAGAGTCCGAAACTCCGATAATTTGTGGCCACATATATAAGAGATCGCTATGTAATAGGCAGCAGAAAACAGGATTAAGTGCCGTGTGCCAGAGCGATTTTTTACGTCACAAGAGCAAAACATCGCACGGTGGGAAAACTTTGAACGGGTTCGACCTACATCGGGTACCTGTAAAGTGCGAAACGAAACGAAATTTACCGAAACGTAACCCACCGAAACGAGACGAAACCCACCGAAACGAAACAGATTGTATAACCGAACTCTATTAATTATAATAATTAAAAATGGTATCTTAAGCCCCTGTTAAAGTTACCACATAAAAATAAAATTTGCCTCCCCATTGTGGTAAGCTTTCGGCTTGACAGATACAAAGTTTTAAAAGTTGGAAGAGGGTGAGTAAGCACAAAGTTCATATCCGAAGTTGATTGAATACCCTGTGCAATTAGTTTCGGATCCATAAATTTCAGAACAGAGGGTTACAGTTCGGCATAAATACACGTTTCAGTATTTTTTGCTCTAAAGTCAAATCTATGTATACATGTGGATATTGTGTATTTGTATGTAGTATATCAAACGGTGGATTCTGAGTGTGTCTTCCCGTTCTCTTTGCAATTTCTGCTTCCCTTGTTCATAAGCCTTTAGAGTTTACAAAATGCTGACCTCCTGATATTATTGCATAAAAAATTCTGTTTTCCGTCCCGTTTTCAATTCCCCGTCCTAGCAACAAAACAAATGTATAGAGTTATATTTAGACTCACTACATATCAATAATAATTTTTAATAACACACACATATATATTTTACCGAATTGCATTCATATAATATGGTATACTATCTAACTTTTTCCATTATTGAAAGTACTCGCACCTCAGCAGTTAGAGATAAAATAAAAGGTTAAGAGCTCTTCCTGCTTTCAAATTTCTCAGACACCAGTTTCTTAAAACAATGTATCTATACCCAAAAGCGGATCCAACGCCAGCGACCCCACCCCTTGTTTAGTGTGTTTCGCCAGACCTCTGAGACTGTAACTCTCCGTTCCCCACTTTTAAATTTTTTTTCCTTTCTTCTTTTTTACATGTTGAAACTCTTTTTGGTTCGGCTGCCCCCCCCCCCCCCCCACCCCTCCCATTAATACTTTCTGGCTGGCCCCCAGCTTCCCCCTTTCAAAAACGATGCCACGCGCCTGCTCGCGTCCCCTTAACACTTTCAAAAGCAGGGAGTGGAGACAAGAGTATGTATATGCCCCCTCCTTACACTTCTGGGACCCCAAACGAGATCCTCATCTTTATATCAAATGTTGTTTGATAACATCCTCCCCTTAATTCTAGTGCAAGAAATTTCTGTTCAAAAATTGGTATTTGCTATAAAGAAAGGTATACCATAAAATTCGGATATACAGATTTCCGTTGAAAAACATAGATAGGGTCTGATTGGCGCATAATTGCATTATTGTCGTTCCATACAAAAATTTATTTCCTTATTGATTGTGTTGTGCCCCGTTATACAGAAAATTTTCATTTAATAAACTTTTGCCCGTGGATGGGGAAATTTTCATTTAATAAACTTTTGCCCGTGGATGGGGAAATTTTCATTTAATAAACTTTTGCCCGTGGATGGGGGGGGGGGGGGGGGGGGGGACTTGAGGCCTACTACAAACTTTTAAGACTGAGCAGGGTGTAGGGATTCCTACCATTTTAAGCTTGTTATTTCAGGGGTTGGGGGTGATTATGTAGGTTACCGTCGCCATCTTCATGACGTTTATGTGGATAATTTTGGAATTGAATCCCATTTTAGCATGTGTCCCAATCTAAGTTTTGTGCTCTCCTACCAACACTTTACGGTATTTGACTACGGCATTGGCGTTACCTTATAGCTAATAACAAATTCGTCCGAACAAATGGCTAATTTGTCCGAACGAATGTTTATTTCGTTCGAACAAATCCATAATTCGTCCGAATGAATTACTAATTTGTCCGAACGAATTACTAATATGTCCGATCAAATAGCTAATTCGTCCGAACAAATTGCTAATTTGTCCGAACGATTTTCTATTTCGTCCGAACAATTCGGTAATTCGTCCGAACGAATTACTAATTGTCCGAACGAATTACTAATATGTCCGAACAAATAGCTAATTCGTCGGAACAAATTGCTAATTTGTCCGAACAAATAGCTAATTCGTCCGAACAAATTGCTAATTTGTCCGAAGGAATGTTTATTTCGTTCGAACAAATCCATAATTCGTCCGAATGAATTACTAATTTGTCCGAACGAATTACTAATATGTCCGATCAAATAGCTAATTCGTCCGAACAAATTGCTAATTTGTCCGAACGATTTTCTATTTCGTCCGAACAATTCGGTAATTCGTCCGAACGAATTACTAATATGTCCGAACAAATAGCTAATTCGTCGGAACAAATTGCTAATTTGTCCGAACAAATAGCTAATTCGTCCGAACAAATTGCTAATTTGTCCGAATGATTTTCTATTTCGTGCGAACAAATAACTAATTCGTCCGAACGAATAATATATTTATATATGGCCTTTCTACGCCGCCGTAAGTTCACACTTGAATGATTTTGGTAAGAAATTGAATGTCTGATTTATAATCAGGCCGTGTCGATTTTGGCGGTTTCTGGTAATTTTCTTAAAATAATGCCTCACATGAATACATTTTAACTATTAATTAATATTTTTGGTGATGGTCAACATATCGGACCGTCGGAATATTGAACCGTCGGACTACCGGCCCGTCGGACTATCGGAATACTGGGCTTGAACCGCTATATGCAGAACAAGCCCTTGCGTATCGAATCAGTTGAAAGATATAAACACCATATGCAGGTGATAATGGAATATTGCTACTTAAATATGGGAAGTTGACGATGGAGAAGCTGAAGTTGTCACTTTGCCGTTAATGTCTACTTTCAAATCCGTTTTTAAGGTCAACTCCAAGGACCCGTGGCATTGACACCTGATGCCGAGCGTTAAGCGATGGAACTGTCACTACCTGTTTTGACGAGTTCGGTGCGTCTCGGCCGGGATTCGAACCTATAATCTCTAGACCACTGCGACGGTGTTTTTCATAATGTACTGCGACAGCAGATTATTCATTGAGTAAACAAAGCAGGTGTCCATGACACTATGGACTAGATCAGTTGTCAATGTTATTGCATCTCAGAAGTTTCCAAAGCTTGAGGATCGTCTCGATCCTGAGTGTATACGATGGATGCTACATCGTTTTCGCTATTTATGTATTTATAAGTGTCTTGGACACTGAACTTTATATGAAAATCTTATTTTTTTCTTTTCTCAAGTGTCATGTTACCATGATATTTCTGTCCGTTTATTTGTCATGCAGGATAATGTTATGTGGAGAAAAAATACACCACAATTCCATTGTAGGGGTAATAAATTTGAATTAAGTAATTTTTATAACTTTTCTACAGGCACCGATCGCGGTAGCAGTGGCAGAGCGTTCGCTCCGTCACCGGAAATCCCGTGGGGATCCGGGTTAAAATAGGTCAACAGTACTCCTTGCTTGTCGTAAGAGGCGACTAAATGGGCGGTCCCTCGGATGAGACCACAAAAAAACGAGGTCCCGTGTCACAGCAGGTGTGGCACGATAAAGATCCCTCCCTGCTCAAAGGCCGTAAGCGGCGAGCATCGGCTAAATTTTGCAACCCTTTAATGGCAGTGGTGATGTCTCCATATGAGAGAAGAATTCTGGAGAGGGACGTTAATCAATATTCAATAACTCGTCACCGGAAGGTCGTGAGTTTGAGTCCCGCTCTGGCCATGGCCACGTCAAACCGAAAGACATTAACGTAGAATTACTGCTCCTCGGTCAAACGCTTGAACCTAAAGTGATGAAAAAATCAGATATTTTACGTGAGGAATATGGTTGACAAAGCTTATAACAACACTGTCCTCGGAGATGACCCGTGTCACAGTAGGTGTGACATGCTAACGAATCCTCACTGCTTAATGGCCGTAAGCGCCGAGCATAGGCCTAAAAAAAGCCCTTCACCAGTCTTTGTGACGTCTCCATATGAGTGAAAAATTCGCGAGCGAGACGTTACATTAAAAATATTTACAACAAAAATGTGTGTATTGTCTATTTATGGAAGTAATGTAACTGACAGTGGCACATATTGAATTCTCAAGTCTGATGGAGATGGAGAAAGATTGATTGAATATTGTTTAACGTCCTCTCGAGAATATTTCACTTACTTGGAGACGTCACAACTGCCCGTGAAGAGCTGCGAAATTTAGGCCTATGCTCGGCGCTTATGGCCATTAAGCAGGGAGGGATGTTTATCGTGCCACACCTGCTGTGAAACGGGACCTCGGTTTTAGCGGTCTCATCCGAAGGACCGCCCCATTTAGTCGCCTCTTACGACAAGCAAGGGAGTACTGAGGACCTATTCTAACCCGGAACCCCACTGGACGACAATGATTGATTTGCATGATAAGAAGGCATACAATGTTACATTCTGAATTCAGTGTGTATTTTCTTTACAATATTAACATCCGAAGATGATGGCATAAATGATGACAGTGATTAGATGGGTTTTTGTTTACATGATGTTGAGTTTTGTCAGATCATTTTTACATGTAGCTCTAGACCCAATAGTGCGAGTTACACAATAGACATTAAGCTCCATGCTGTCCTCAATGCCTTTTTTAATTCATGAATCTACTCACGGTGCCTGTGTTTTTCGAACGGCGTTTCAGAGTCTCATAGTGTCTAAGATAACGAAATTATGGAGTGGACACAAACTCTTAAGCCAGTTTATATGCGGAACAGAGACATTCAAACAACAAAAAGTAAATATTTCACCGACTTTGACATTGCAGAAGCCGCGAGCGCAACAGTCTCGGATGTGATATGTGTACAAAGAGATAGAGATCTGTGGAGGATCTACATAAAGTCTGCGGAGAGTAGATCGAAATTAGTTACTGAAGGATTCTCACTTGGAAGCAGATCAATCCAGGTTTATGACACGAACCCATTCTCTGCGGGTACAGACTCTCCTGATGAGAAAGTTGTTCGAGTCCTAATTAAAGGTATACCTCTATCGGTTGAAGATTCATGTATTAAAAAGATGCTCAAAGGCTTAGGTCTAGGAGTAGAATTAACAAGTGATATCAAATATGAAAAAATCAGACATCCTAAAACCCACAGAATGACTGAAATATTAAATGGAAATCGTTTTGTGTATATGTCGCCTCTAGAGAATGGAAAATTCCTTCCACGCTCTGCGTCATGTGCAGGTTTACGCTGTACCATATCTCACAAAGGCCAACCCCTACGGGAACGAAAGAAGCAGTGCACAAACTGCTGGGCAGATGACCATTACAAAAATGCTTGCGAATTCGAGCAGAGTTGTAGAATATGCAAGCTACCAAGTCACTTTCCGGGATCGGATAAATGCAGATCATATGTCACTCACCAGGAGGACATAGTATGCTTCTCTGGAAAAGATAACCCTCTTTCAAATTTCTTCCCTACTGAGTTAAAGGTTTTTGGGCAAACATATCCTTCAGCCGAACATGCTTTCCAACACATCAAATCCTTACGTTCTGGTGATCTTAACCGTGCAGAAGCCGTAAGTAAAGCTGAAACCGCCTTAGATGCCAAACGTGTAGGAGGTCAGGTCCTGGAATCTGATGCTTGGATTACATCTAAAGACTCCGTTATGCGGGAAATACTGGAATCTAAACTACAGCATTGTTCACAATTCAGAAGTGCTTTAAAAAAAATCAGAAAATCCGATATTCTGGTGGAATCGACGTGGGATACTTATTGGGGTAGCGGGCTGAACGTGACCGGAACATCTCATACTCTAATGCAACATTGGCCAGGTGAAAATAAGCTTGGACGTATCCTCGACGGCATGGCAGCCAAATTGCAGCGTACGGACGAAAATTCAGCTACCAACAATTCCTCTAGATCAACAAGAAACAAGCAGGGCAAAAAACAGAGTTAAGTCTACCAAACAAAAAAAAAAAACAAAAAAAAAAAAAACCGCTAGTCAGTCATACGCATGAACAAGTTAAATATTATTTCAGTGAACTGCAGGGGTTTAAATACTGCAGAAAAACGTATAAAATTTTATACCTGGATTAATGATAGCTGTTTTGATGTAATATTTATGCAAGAAACCCACTATATTGAAAAAAATGTACTAAATTATGATGCAAGGTGGAAAGGTATATCAATACATTGCTTTTCCGATTCAATTTTCAGTAGAGGAGTTTCAATATTATTTAATAAAGATTTGAATTTCAAAATACTAAATATACATAAATCTAATGAAGGCAGGAAACTCATGGTTAACATAGCATATGATGAAAAAATTATTACATTAGTTAATTTATATGCTCCAAACGATATCAATTATAGATGTGATTTTTTTAAACGGGCTAAAGAATGGATTAGTAAATATACAGCAAATTTTGATAATCTATTGATATGTGGTGACCTTAATTGCTCAACAGAAAATGAATCAGATAAAAGTGTTATAATTTTAAAACAACTACTGAACAAGCTCGATTTACACGACATGTGGAAAACTGCGGAAAAAAAGGATATTCATGGTGTAACGGAGTAAATATCCCAACAAGTAGAATAGATTATATTTTACTATCCGATACCTTTTGTTTTCAATGTGAAAATATAAGGCTTCAAAACATTCCTGGTTCACACTCAAACGGTACTAGGATGTCTGATCATAAGTGTTTAATTTTTTCTTTGATTGTAAATGAAAACCTTAGAGGTCCAGGATACTGGAAATTTAACACATCTTTAATTGAAAATGAAACCTTCATGAACGAAATGAATACATTCCTGAAAAACTATAATTTCGATAAAGAAAATGCACTAGATTCATGGGAAAATTTGAAAAGGAATATAAAAACAAAATGTATAAATTTATCGAAAAATATATCTAAATCTTACAAAAACAAAATAAATTCTATTCAAGGAGAAATAAGTAAGATAGAAGACTTGCCATATGAAAAAATAGATATGAATAGAAAAAGAAAATTAGAAAATGAATTGACAGAATTAATAAACAAAAAGGCAAAAGGTGCACAGGTAAGATCAAGGGCAAAATGGATTGAAGAGGGAGAAAGAAATACCTCTTATTTTTTAAATTTAGAAAAGAGACGACAAATATCAAATGTGATAAAATCATTAAAAAATGAAAAAGGTACAGTTTTTGATGAAGATGAAATATTAGATTCTACATGCAATTTTTATGAAAAATTGTATACATCAAATAATGAAAATGATAATAAAGTGAATGAATATTTAAGTAATATACAATTAGAATATAGTCTAACTGATGAAGAAAAAAATGAATTAGACACCCTTCCCTCACTATCAGAATGTACAGAAACAGTATTCATTATGAAAAAAAATAAATCACCCGGATCTGATGGATTACCGTGTGAATTCTATCAAACTTTCTGGGAAAACATAAAACAACATTATTATTGCACTCTTCAAGAGATCTTCCAAAAGTATACAATGACATATTCACAAAGACTATCTTTAATTACTCTCTTATTTAAAAAAGGAGACCCGCAGAGTCTTAACAATTATAGGCCTATTAGTCTTACAAATACTGATTATAAAATAATAGCTTTTCTTTTAGCTAATAGACTACAAAAAGTGTTGGATAAAGCAATACATGTTAATCAATCAGCTTATATAAAAGGGAGAAATATAGCTCTGAATGCAAGGTTAATTATTGATATTTTTGAATATTGTGAAGAAAATGATATAGAATCAATAATGTTATTTCTTGATTTCCAAAAAGCGTTCGACTCTGTGGAATGGAACTTCATGACGAAAGTTCTTAAAAAATTTAACTTTGGCGAAAACTTTCTCAAATGGGTCAACATACTATACAATAAACCTATATTTAAAATAAAAAATAATGGATGGATGTCCAAAACATGCAATATGCAGAGAGGTATAAGACAAGGATGTCCCATCTCTGCAATATTATTTCTTTTTGTTATAGAAATATTAGCGGTAAATATTAGATCGAATTCAAATATTAATGGATTTCAAAAACCAGGAATGACTAATAGTATTAAGATTATACAACATGCAGATGATTGTACTCTTCCTCTAAAAGATGAAACCTCTCTAGAACATTCTTTAAAAGTCATAGCAAAATTCAGCAATGTTTCGGGTATGTATTTAAATATGTCAAAAACAGAATGTATATTAACGGGTCCTCACAAATATCATTATAAACAAATTAGAAATGTTAACGTAAACAATGATAGCATAAAAACTCTTGGAATTTATATAGGACACAACAAAGAAATATGTTATAAAAACAATTGGACAAAAATTGTAGATGACTTAGAAAAACTGTTTGAATCATGGAAAAAAAGAAAACTAACCATTTTTGGTAAAGTTTGTGTCATCAATAGCCTAGCAATATCAAAGATTATATATGTTGGATCAGTTCTGAGCTTTCCAAATGAAGAAGTAATTAAGAAATTTCAAAGTTTGTTATATAATTATATATGGAACAAAAGAGATAGAATTAAAAGAAATACACAGATTGGAAATGTCCTAAAGGGAGGCATTGGAATTGTCGATGTATCTTTGAAATTAAAATCCATAAAAGTATCTTGGATAAACAGGATTTCAAGCGAGAGAAACTCTCTATTCTTTTTTGTAGATAGTTTGTGCAAAGAAAGAGACTTTGATTTTGAATATCTATGTAAAACAAATATTACGAAATCAAATGATTATCAAATAATGGAACATTTTCCTCTATTCTACAAGGAAATGCTTGTATTTTTCAACGAATGTAAAAAAAATAAAAAACAATTTTATCTGAATGCATTATTGAAAGAACCGTTGTGGTGTAATAAAAATTTTATGTACAAAAACAAGCCAATATTTTTTCATAATTGGCTGAGGAGCGGTTTTAAATTTTTGAATGATATTGTAAATGAAAATGGCATAAAACCTTTGGAATGGTTTGATGACAAACTTATATGTAAAAAAAACTGGATGTGTGAATATATGATTATAAAAACAGTTATAACAAAAACCTTCAAAAGTTATGAATATTCAAATATACGATACGAAAACATTTTTCATGGGAGTACATCATACGATTTATTATGTAAAGGACATGTTAAAGTGTGTGATATCAATTCAAAGTTGATTTACGAAATTCTTTGTCATGAAAAATTTATACCTCCATTACACCAAACATATTACGGAAAGGTTTTTGAAATAACAAAAACGGCTTGGAAATCTATTTATGAACAAAAAATCTTATCCATAAGAGACAGAAGTATATCAGAATTTAATTATAAATTATTAAATAATCTATTGTGTAACAGAGAATTGCTGAAGAAATGGAAGATAGTAGAAAATGATTTTTGTGTCTTTTGCAGAGATGCTAAAGAAAACAATGAACATCTTATCTTAAAATGTAAAAATGTTTCTCATATATGGGACATTGTTAAACAAATTTTAAAATTTGATATATCGTGGAAAACAATTGTGATAGGATTTTACTATGAAAACAATGAAAAGACACTCTTTTTGAATAGCATAATATCTCTTATTGCCTGTAAAATATACAAGTATAAAATGTATTGTAGATTAGATAACAAAGACGAAAAACCTCAAGAAATATGTAACCACATAAAAAGTAAATTGAATTTTTATACAGAAGTGTACACAAAAATTCAGGATAAAAAATATGCTAAAGTTATGAAAGCAATTAAAGACAAATTGTAATTTATACACCTTTGTAGGTATGACTTTTTATAATATGAAACCTGACAAATATCTGACTATGCACATTTTTAACTATGTTACAATGTGAGTTTATTTTGAACAATTTGAATTGATTACAAACAACTATATTTCTATATCAAATAAAATTTTGTAATAAACCTTTTATATACTGGTATTTTGCAAAAAGTTCCCACTATGAGGAGGGGTCCTGTCCTCCTATAGTGCTGCCATGGGGGTTGTGATATGAACTTTTGAATTGTTAACCCCGCATATGGCAGTTTCAGGTTCTTTATGTACATAATTATATTGTTGTGTTGTTGGTTTTTCCGTAAAAATAAGAACCTTTTTTGCCATAACATGTTAATAAATTTTGTTATATAACAGTATATTATATGTGTGTGTGTTTGTATGTATGCATATATGTTTGTGTTTTCTATATGTAGAAATTTATATGATAAATTTATATATATGTATATGTATGCCTATATACATCTAATCCAAGGGGCCCCTGGCACCCTAGGTAAAGATTATAAGGGGGTCTCTGCGGAGACTTTACCCCGAAATAGTAATGTATTTTGGAATTAAAGACTGATATATGTGAAAAAAAAAAAAAAAAAAATTCATGAAAAGTCGTTTTCGAAAATTTGTTGGTACCTAAATATCATTTTGTCTTTGTTTGCGTGTCTGGTGGCCCTGATAAAGATCTCTTCTTGGTGTAAGCCATTTTACATAATGACTTCAATCGCCAATTCGTTAAAACTACTCACAGATAATCGTTAACACCGGTTTTGATAATTTCTCTGTAATGTACATGATTATTGCCATTGTTTACGTAGATCCAAGCTTGTGTTACAAACTGGAAATTATACGCGCGATCTAATGTACAAAGCCAAATTCGGAAATCGGGTGAAAGGTATGTCATTAAAAAATAATCTGGTTACGGATCGAGAAATCGTGTGAGTTGGCAACTATGGATACCTCTTATAAGCGGGTGTTGGTGATATTGTTGCAGGGGTGGTGGTTTGTAAATGTAGAAATAACCAACTCCTGGTTCAAGGTTCACAATTCAGTCATTTATTGCATGATAAAACGAATGATGATGATAACGATGATTACTATGTCGATTACAAAATGTCCATTACAAAAAAAAATGGCCCTAAAAGACAAAATAGTAACAATGAATATCACAGCGATTTACAAATAATAGAGAGTATATTTCAACCTTAAGAGTTATCTCCCTTAATTCAAATATAGTAACATATACTTTACTCAAATATTTACAGTTGCATTACAAATAATGTAACACTATGAAATTACATGTTTTAAATATAATAAAAGGTAATATCTTTTATTACCTATCGATAGGACAAGGCCCAATGCATGCAAACAACAAAATGCTGCCTGGATGCTTCTAATCTATTTATAACAAATATATCATTACAGTACTATAATGACTATAGATATGGGGATTTCAACAGTCTCGATTGAAGTCAGCATTTCGCAAATTCTATGGTCGTTATAACGATCTAGTTCGTCAATACAACCTCACATTGGGTCAAATGCTGTCTGACGTGTTTCATACCGATTGTTAAACCGTTCTTGGCACACTGATTTGACTGCGGATAACTCCATTTACCTGATCAGGATATGGGGCTCACGGCGGGTGTGACCGGTCAACAGGGGATGCTTACTCCGCCTAGGCACCTGATCCCACCTCTGGTGTGTCCAGGGGTCCGTGTTTGCCCAACTATCTATTTTGTATTGCTTTTAGGAGTTATGAGATTGATCACTGTTCGTTATCTTCACCTTGCATATAATATAAGCATATACTGAGATGAAATAACTTTAAATTGATATTTACTGTTCTTCATAATATTTAAACTTTCACTCTTCTCTCAAACAGTGATATTAGTTATATATACATATTGTAACGGGAACCAGTCTGTTTCCGGCCGCAAAGTGTACTCAGTCTGCCCAAAGCATAAGAACTATCAAAGTACCCTTAAACTCTGTACTGAAGGGCGTAATACTAAGGAACAGACTAAGTCCACTGACAATTTCAATTTACAATGACTGGTCCTGTTTTTGTTCAACCCAGGTTCAGATATAAGATTCCTAAATTATGATCAACACCTTGGAAAAAGAAGAGAGTTTGAAAGTTTTAACAGATCATTTATTATAGTATAATACTGAATAATTTGATTGACAACAAATAACATATAAGTTTTCAAAATAATCTCCAAAAATGTAAACAAAATAGAAAGGTAAATGAGTTAGAAAACGAAGATGAATTGACCACTGAGTAATTAATAACCAAAATGAATTTAAATAACAAAAATAAATAAGGGGAAAATGAAAATATTATGGCCTAAAAATATCAAAGGCTTCCATACAACCCTAACAAACCCTAAAGCACATGGTGGCTCGCTATACCAGCAAAACTGTATGTAAATTCCTAAGTATCAAAAAGGCACTAAGCTCAGTAATTTCTCTACATAAAAAAAATAACTACAATGCTATATAAAGTAAAGTTGTAAAGGGATATCTAATTCAACCTTGAACCAGTCTGACTCTATCCAGGGACTAAATTACATCTTAAAGAATTTAGACTATTTCCTAAACAGGTAAAAAATAAGACTGCACGAGCAGTCCGGGACTTAACCCAAGAGAAGAATAGAGAGAGCCCGAACCTGTGGGTTCTTTAGCCCCTAGCAAAGTCACTTGAAACTGCCGCTGTCACTGTTTATATACTAACTCTAACCGATGAAAATGACTCTAACTAAGAGACTTTGAAAACTGCAGGGTGAAAATCTAAAACGATTTCTGGTGAGTTTAAGGCACTAGCTTTAAACCAATGAAAAGTTTGGAAACAAATTAACTTTGGAATGATTGACAAGATGGAGGCAAATTCAACAGTATAAACAGTACATGTGAGAAAAAATAGTAAAGTGAACAATTTACATCAGATTCAGACTTTACACAAAAATGATGATCTACAGGATGTATAGTAACATAAACATAGGTAATGAATTAACAATTTAAATGTTAATTAAACCAAAACTGTCACAATATTATGAAGATAGATGTTAATAAAATTAGTTCTTACTGTCAGGTCTGGATTTGAAGGTCTAATGTCTTTTTTAAAACCAAAATGCCAAATCAGCACAAAAATACCAAAAAACTGCTCAAATGCAAACCACAACCAACCTGACCAAAAACTCTCTAGATTCTAACTGAATAAAACTCAGTTCTACAGCCAATGAAATAGCAAGACCTGTGAACCTTTTCACTCACCTATTACACTAAGTAAATAAAGGGGTGGATCTGGGAATTTGGCTTAAATCTTAGAATGTGCTTTTAATTCCATATGCACTATTCATGTTTATTAAAATATGGTATCATATAATACATACAAGTTAAAACACACGGCTACAATATTCGTTAGGATGATTGATTGATGTTTTCCGACACACTCAACAATTTTTATGTTATCTGGTGGCGCCCAGATTTTATTGGTGGAAGATAGAACCCAGATACATTCAATGTACCTGGGAAGAGACCACCGACCGTCCAAAAGTAAACCGGGAAACTTTCTCACTTACCGGCGCGAGCGGGATTCGAACCCGCTCCGTCAGAGGTGATATTGAGCGCGATGCTTTAACCACTCGGCCACTACTGATTAATAACAAAGAAAGTATAAGACCCACCTAAAGAAAGACAAACACAATTTTGAGTACATCAAAGCCAATTTTTTTCTTACCTTTCATCTGTGATAATCTGTCAAAGATGTTTTAAAAAATTTCATAGTCACTACGTTGATATCGAAGATAGATTGAGATAATAATCGGCACTTTAGCTGTATGCTCTAAGTTTGTAAATTGTGAGAAAACATTCTGTACATATTAATTATTGTCTTTAATAAAGTTGATAAGTATTCGTGTAACTCACAGAGCACAATTTTCCAGGATACGGATTAGGTATCTCCATTACACCTATCAACAATGCCTATTTCCCAGTGGAAGTTGGTTCTTTTCTTTGCTGTGTTAACGACAATAACATCTATAAATATAATTAAGATATAATTTTTAAAACTGGTCAATGTGGATGAACTAAATTAAAAAAATCTTGAAATGACATTTTGATGGCAGATCTAAAACAGGTTTACACCCCTTCATTTTGATTTTTAAAAAAAACCCATCCCGATTTACATGTACTTAGTACTGTGGCCGGGAAATCACCTTTGTTTACCCCCCCCCCCCCTCTCTCTCTCTCTCCTGTGTTCGACTCACCAAATGAAGAACTCTTTGTGCTTGGCCACGATGAGAACCATTGCAATCAACAAACATGGAAACACTGTCCAGTTAACTACGTAGATTGTTACTTTTTTAACTGTTGACTTTAAAGATTACGAAACACAGATCACTAAGTCGTGTTTGTTAATGACATCACAATGATGACTGATCATTACGTCATTGGCCATGAGGAGCAATGAAACAATGGTTGTAAACAGGAAAAATACTTTCTATGAAATCCTTTAGTTAAAATAAACATGTCATATCTAGCCTTTCCTTGTCTCCAACACACACTCTCCCCACCAACACACTCTCACAATCAACGCGTCAATACAGGAAACATCTGTTACAGAACCCTTGCAGTCACCGCTCCCAGTACGTTCCTTTAAGCTGTGAAGAACTTCTACCTGAAGTCGCGCCTTCTCGAATTCATTTTTCTGCACCTCCTCCAGAAGCTGACACTGAAGTTCATAAATATCCGCTGCAGTTCTTTTCCGCTTTAAAGACTTGTCCTTTTGAAAGATGTTTTTTCTTGCATTTCTAAAGCATGTTGAATCTTTAACTTAAAAAAGTTTAAAATTACTATCTACTAGTATGTTAATTTTTTTTACTTTAAAGAAATGCCCATACGTTTTAGGTTTCGGGAGGTGGACTTCGAGTGACGAACATGCAGATATTGGATCCGGGATATCGGCTATCTCACAGGAGGGACCCAAGGACCGTGACGCAATGAAGCCTGGATGCAAGGCGTTGGATGTTGCGGCCACAACTTTTTCGGAAGCAATCCAAACATCCTCCTATTTAAAGAGATTCACCTCTACAAATAATTGCATATAACTATTTTGAACCACCAAACGCTTTTAAAAAAACCTTTCTAGTCATTCTTAGTGTTTTTGATGTCTGTTGACCGTCATGGTGGCCCTATGAGAGTTTTTGATGTCTGTTGACCGTCATGATAGCCCTGTGCGAGTTTTTAATGTCTGTTGACCGTCATGATAGCCCTGTGAGAGTCTGTGTCAAGACCACCTTCAGTTCCTCCCACTGAAGTTTTACCTATCATCACAACAATCTGAAACCATTATCCATAATGTAAAACTTATACGGTACCAATTTTGATGCACCAGATGCGCATTTCGACAAATTATGTCTCTTCAGTGATGCTCAACCGAAATGTTTGAAATCCGAAATTACAATAAAGGTTTAGAGCTATTATAGGCAAAAACAGTGTGCCAATAAAGTGGAGTCAAATTCGTTTAAGGATAAGAGTTATGCGTGAGGGAGATATACAATATATTATATCATATCCAAGCGGTCATAATAATGTATTAATATCAAAACATGTTTTCTTTGTATTAGTCCTGACAAAACCCCTGACCAAACACAATTTATTTTACGGCATTGTCAATTGATTTTAATTACGATAGGTTTAAAAAATTTAAAATGATTATATTGAAATACATTTTGCGCGTCGGTGTAGCATATCCACAGTGACACAGCACAACGAATAATTAAATACAAGATTAACAGGCATTACAGTTATAATGTTTATATGATAATGCTGTTACCTTCTGAGTAAGGTTAGGAAGAGGCGGGTCCATTTACTTACATCTCCCGCCTGTACTTGGCCTCCTTTGTCTTGCTCTGATAGGAAATATCCCTCCATTTCTTATCCTCGTAGACAGTCCTCTCTTGTATGTTGATACTGTGCATTCTGTCATCACAATGGAAGATGAAGATAACGAACAACAATCAATTACATAACAAGGAATTGTGAGTTCAGGATCTCCCATTTAACTTGATAACTTTTGCTATAACCATTAAAAACTACCTTAGTTAAGCATTATAAGCATAATAAGAATTGAAAATTTTCAGCTCAAATCCTGTCCACGACCCTTTGAATAACATTCGAAACATGTGGTAAAATAAGATAATGAGTTCATAACATAGACGTCTTGTTGATGACGTCGCTTAAAATAAAGTTCAAATGGCACGTTATAGTAAACCATACTATATTTCCATATGAATTATACATAAGTAAAACTTCTTACGAACAGATGATATTCATTTTAAGAAAAGATACACCCTATGCAAGGTGAAGATAACGAACAGTGATCAATCTCATAACTCCTACAAGCAATACAAAATAG
This sequence comes from Ostrea edulis, assembly GCF_947568905.1. NCBI lineage: Eukaryota > Metazoa > Mollusca > Bivalvia > Ostreida > Ostreidae > Ostrea > Ostrea edulis. The sequence goes on from NC_079164.1 coordinate 4,966,962, forward strand.
ATAGTTGGGCAAACACGGACCCCTGGACACACCAGAGGTGGGATCAGGTGCCTAGGAGGAGTAAGCATCCCCTGTTGACCGGTCACACCCGCCGTGAGCCCCATATCCTGATCAGGTAAATGGAGTTATCCGCAGTCAAAATCAGTGTGCCAAGAACGGCTTAACAATCGGTATGAAACACGTCAGACAACATTTGACCCAATGTGAGGTTGTATTGACGAACTAGATCGTTATAACGACCATAGAATTTGCGAAATGCTGACTTCAATCGAGACTGTTGAAATCCCTTTACCATCAACTTGTTTGTCAGTAGCTTACCTCGATTTAAAAACTGACTATACCCAGAACAAGCTCTTGCATATCGAATCAGTTGAGATATATAAACACCATATCCAGGTGATAATGGAATATTGCTACATAAATGTGGGAAGTTGACGATGGAGAAGATGAAATCATCCCGTTTGTCATACAGTTAAGTTGTTAGTTTGCCGTTAATGTCTACTTTCAATAAAATATCTAAGTATGAAGCAGAAGTGGACGACTCTGTGGTGTCCTTTATTTCGAGCTCACAGGGATATATCAAATCGACATATGAATGAAAGCTATCATTGTTAATAGACAAAACGTCATCGATATATCTAAAAGTCGAATTGAAGGTCACAGCGAGAGATTTTTTCTTCTCACGTAGAAGTTTTTGAATAAATTCTGCTTCATATGAATATAAAAACAGGTCAGCTAACAAAGGAGCACAAATCGTGCCCATGGGAATTCCAACAGACTGTTGGAAGACCTGATCACCAAAGACCACGAAGATATTGTCAATGAGGAACTCTAGCATATTTTTTATTTCAACTTCAGAGTACTTGTGCGTGGAATCAGAGTGGTGTTTAACAAAGTAAGTTTTTGAATGACTGATCACTAGATATGAATATTTCCGTTTTCCGTTTTTGTTGAAGAAGCAACTGTCTATGATGTCAAAAAGTCTAATAACGAGCAGTGATCAATATCATAACACCTATGAAACATTTTTGAGGAATATCATGTAAGACGCGGGGCCGAATTCGCCCGCAAAACAGTGTCCTTTGATTTATGAGTCTTTAAAACTGTTGCTATAGTAACAAACATATGACTGGAAAGTGTCTCTAAATGTTATGTCAGTTGGATCACAAAAGGATTCAGGGATGTCTTGTTGTTTTCTTTCCTCTTCTGTTCACTATGTACGGATTATTACGAATGCCTAATGGTACACTCACGGATTTTTCTTGCGGATTCTTACGTATTCCACAAATCTGTAAAAGAACACGGGATTGTTTCGATTTAGACACGGATACCGACGAGTGATTTACGAATACTTGTGATTGACTTCGAGTCGGAGATCCGTAAGGATTCGTAAGAAAATTCCGTGAGTGTTAAGGTGGTATTAATCGCAAAGTTTAAGTATGTACTCGTAAAGTAATCGTGCCTATACGTAAAACGCTCGTAATGACTCTGACCAACCCGTAAAGCGGGTCTCGGACTCTTAGTATTGGCAGCTATTCGCTTTGATTGATTGATTGATTAAATATTGTTTAACGTCCCTCTCGAGAATGTTTCTATGGAAAGCCATAGGGGACCCCCAAGTCATGTTCTATATATTTCATTGTAATTCAATCCTGACCGGTCATCATTACAATCCTGGCCAAGTCAGGATTTCAAACCTGACCTGACCATGATTTTCAATCCTGACCGGTCAGGTCATGATTTATAACATGGCCATCCAATCTTGGCCGGTCATGATTTATAACATGGCCATCCAATCTTGGCCGGTCATGATTTCAATCCTGACCTGGCCAAGTCAGGATTGATAACTTGGCCGGTCAGGTCATGATTGAAAATTTTGGCTAATCAATCCTGGCCCGTCATGATTTTCTATCCTGACCTGGTCAAGATTTCCAATCCTGGCCATGCCATGTTTTACATCTTGACCACGTCATGATTTTCTATCCTGACCAGGTCATGATTTTCTATCCTGGCCGGTCAAGATTGCATTCCGCAAATCAATGTCTACATTGACAGAAAAAAGAAATACGATCGCCGTTTAAGGAGTCGCATGTCCAGGTATCTGGACTTTGTTCAAAAAACCTCACTAACTCTACATCCTTCAAAGAAATGCATTTCTGAGGAGAACGAGCATGATCTGGAAATGTATTTCTTTGAACTTGCAAAGAAGTCAAATAAGACATAATTTTCATCGCGTAATCATTATCGATTACATCTTTGTATACAACTTTTTCAATCAAAAACTCTGCAGACATCCTACCGAATCTAATATAAGGTACTAAAATGTACCAAGTGGCTCGAACATCCCTGTTCTCTGAGGTCAGCCAATTTGATAGAATATCAAAAAGCTTCTCCTCGTGAATACAAAAGGTATCCCTTGTTATCATCATTGAAATAACACCAACATGTAAGGAGCAAAATGTCTCAACATTTGACTGAAAAACATCTTCAAAAAAGTGATCTGTGTACCTCAGGGCCTTTTCCAAGACGATTTCTAAATTAAAAGCATGTGCAATATTGATAACATGCAACACTTTCTTGTTTCGAATACAATTGCAAAGAAAATCTGCACATTTATCGACTAAATGTAAAACTTATACGGTACCAATTTTGATGCACCAGATGCGCATTTCGACAAATAATGTCTCATCTGTTATTATGTAAAAATCTGAAGCTTGCAAAACTTCCTGTACATTTTCAATAGACAATTCTATATCATTTCTATATGAAAATTCGATTATCGATCTTGTTTGCATTGGTGCAAAATCAGTACACATTATAGGACTATTGGAACCACTATGGTCCCAATTCTGATTAAGCCGAGTCCTAAACCATTCACTCCCTAGCATCAAAACAGTGTAGTGTGCTCCAAAGGTGGTGCCATCTGCTAACTTAATATGAACATCACAAATGTTTTGAATGCGTTTAATAGTTTCGAATGCTTCGATAGTTTTCGATCCTAGCTTTGCCATTCTGTAGTGAAATCATAAAAATATGTTTAATAAAGAAGCAAATACATAAATAGTAATTTTATAGGTTTCAACAACGAAATATTCCATCATAGATTTTTTAAAGTTCTCCTATGTCTTAAAGTGTATTTACTTTGTGTGATTTAATTGACTGTTTGAACCTCTACATTAAAATATTTGAAATAGATACTACAGACTAAGAATTATAAAAACACAATAAATATTGTATTTGTAAAGGTAACAACAAAGGGACACACCTATTCTACTGACACAAGAATATCTTCTTAACATGAATTTGAAGAATTTTCACAAGCATATATAAATGGCAAGTACGTATAAGTGAGTAGGTTATACCATTGGACATAAGTACATCTAATTGTCTCGAATTTTCTGTATGAAAACTCCCTGATGTTATAAAGCATTCCATTGTAATGAAAGGGAGACAGAATTCGGAGGCTATAGTTGCACCGGTGGTGATGCAAATTAATATGTTTGCCCCAGATCACATAAAGTAAAAGAAATGAACTTATAGATCTATTCTCTTTCTCAATACGGTGCCTGCAGCTGCTTCATCAACCGTTCAGTACACAGACGCTGTGACATAAGCGCTTGCATTTCATCTTATTAAACCTTTATATTAAAGAATCTTGACTGTGTTTGGAAGTAATACAACCTGGCGCAATGCAATCCTGACCGGCCAGGTTTGACGCTTGAATAAATCATGACTACGTTTAGAAGTAATGCATCCTGCCGCAATGCAATCCTGACTTGGCCAAGATTGAAAATCATGACCTGGTCAAGATGTAAAACATGGGATGGTCAGGATTGAAAATCATGATGGACCAGGATTGATTGGCCATGTTATCAATCCTGACTTGGCCAGGTCAGGATTGCATAGGATTGAAATCATGATCGGCCAAGATTGGATGTCCATGTTATAAATCATGACCTGACCGGTCAAGATTGGATGGTCAGGAGTGAAAATCATGGTCAGGTCAGGTTTGAAATCCTGACTTGGCCAGGATTGTAATGATGACCGGTCAGGATTGAATTACAATGAAATATATAGAACATGACTTGGGGGTCCCTTATGGCTTTCCATAAAAATCGTGGCTGGTCATGTTTGCAATCCTGACTTGGCTAGGATAACATATCCTGGCCGGCCAGGATTGATTTACAATGAAATATATAGAACATGACCTGGGGGTCCCATATGGCTTTCCATACCTATCAGCACTTAATGCGAGCATAGTCCTAAATTTGAAACCCTTCACCGGTCTTGGTGACGTCTCCATATTAGTGAAAAATTCTCGAGCGAGACGTTAAGCAAGATACAATCAATCAATAATCAACAAACGAAATCATTTGAAGCTGGAACTGTTTCAGGTCGTATGGGGCTTTGATGAATATTTGAAGGTATGTTTAGACACAAGTATAGTAGGGAAATATGTTAAGAATTTTTTGATATTAAATTTATGAGACAGCAACTCAAGAATACAACGATATAAGGCCTCAACCGTGCGCAGCTTTTTGTGCGCCGTAAACCGAAGGTTTTTATAAGGGGTGGCTCTGTAGCTCTCTGTTATGTCAAAATATTTTTTCAGAGAGCTACAGTTCTGCAGCTACCCATTAACAAGAATGAAAACATGACGATTAGCTATTATTCACATTATTAACGTTTTGCATTTGGTAGAGTAAAGAAGGACAACTTGGCGTTTTGCCCATTAACCTGGTTGACCTCGCAAAGGGATGTAACTATTTACCTGATGTAGATTCGTGTCCCAATGAATCAGTGGCAAAAGTGGTGAGGAATTTTCATCTCTTGGTTCGTTTACAGAATTAACAGATATAAGTATAGGTATTGAATACAACTGCATATTTTTTTTGATACGGATACACATAATACTTTAATGTATTCCTTGTTTTTGGATTCTTACTGCGGCTCGAAGAGAAGGGACCTGGCTAGGAGGTTATAAAAGTTGGCTCGGGCTCCAGCTCCAACTCTAGCTCGAAAACAAGATTTGGAGTATGGCTCCAAATAATTTTAGGTTATAAAAACTGGCTCAAGCTCTGGCTCCAAATCAGGCTCGAAAGTTGTCTTGAAATTTTGAGCCGGAGCACATCCTCGAAATGTGGGTTATAAAACTTTTGAGTAAGGAAATCATACTCCAAATGGAGTATGCCATGCTTAAATCTCGAGTAAGCTCAATAGCTTACTTGAGATTTAAAGTATGTACTCAAAGTGTCGTTTGCTTTTATAAAAATGGCTGCATGCCGACAAATGCCAATTAGGAAACGTGCTCCACACAATATCAGAGACAGATCATGCAACCCTTTAGAAGAATTATCTGCAGATGATGTTTTTGCAAGATATATTTTCCTACCACACACCATTATGGATCTCTTGCGTCAGCTGCCAGACACATCATCTCCAACTCAGCGGAACCTTCCAATTCCACCCCTCCTTCAATTACTAGTAACGCTGAGATTTCTATGTTGGATTTTACAGCTTTTATAGGGCTTGAAATATGTCCTATGTAGTCATTTTTACTATTTTCTGTCATTTTTAATGTGAAATTAATGAAATAACGCAAATTTTAAGGGTTTTTGGAAAAAAAGTAAGTTCTCCCCAAAAAAAGTTATTAGATAAATCAAAATTTTGTCATTAATTCTCTGAGAGTAAAAGAAATTATTGCTTTCTTTTATCGTTTACATTATTCTAAACAAGATACCATGATTTACCTTAAATTCTATAAGTTTAGGGGGGGGGGGGGGTTACTGTCCCTGTAACGTTCTACTTCCCCACTTAAACGGTGAACGCAAAGCGGAATATTTCGGATTTTACCCTTGATTGTACTTATTTTATAACAAATATATATATATATATATAAGCACGAAAACCCAACAACACCCTACTTTCATAAAGTGTCGGATCTGAGAAGATACAAGACCAGTAAAGAAATTTATAAAAGCACCGAAAAGGCAGTTAAACAACAGTGTATCATTCTTGTTACCAATGTAGTTTATTGATACTTGTCGTTTTTCGTGGTGTGTGTTATTTGTTTATGTAATATACGTCGATAAAGACGCGGGTTGCGTCGAAAATTTGAGTTTTAAATAACCAACAGTGTCGTGGCCTTTTCAGTGCTTTTATAAAGCACAGAAAATTTCACTTTATTTGGATACCCACTTCCGCCCCTACCCGGGGTTGAACTCACGACCTGCAGAACCAAATCTCCTAGCTAGGCAAGTCAAAAAACTTGCTTTCGATGACGATGGAATTCTCGCCACGCTGTCACACTCTACACGGTCATTGAGAATGGAAATGGGATACAGTTATTTAATGTACATTTAAGAGGATCATACATGATACACATTGCATCGAAATATTTCACACACACACACACACACACATATATATATATATACACACACACAGAAAAAACTCTAAACACTTTGTTGAAATATTTCGACCGTGTTACCGGTCTTCTTCAGTCGAAACACGGCTGAAGAAGACCGGTAACACGGTCGAAATATTTATATTTATATGTATATATGTTCTACAGTTCTGAATACATCTGTATGTCTATTTCTCATGAAATGATCGTAAAAAGGGTGGTATAGGTACCTCGTGTTGATGCCTGAACGCTTCTAAATAGTATAAAAGGTTCATTCCCACGTACATTTTGTGTAATTCACTATATTGCAACTACATGTACAGTATATCGACCTGAGGAAATAATCTCAGAATTAATGTATGTACGAAATAGTGTCACCATGAATTACATTTAGATTGTGCAATATATATTTGATGCGGATAAAACTGTTTATTGTATACTGAACTACACGTATATTATATGTAGGACAGAAATGTACGAGAAAAAATTACATCTTTATATTAGAGACTGATTGATTGATTGTATCTTGCTTAACGTCTCGCTCGAGAATATTTCACCCATATGGAGACGTCACCAAGACCGGTGAAGGGCTTCGAATTTAAGCCTATGCTCGGCGCTTACGGCCATTGAGCAGTGAGGGTTCTTTAGCGTGCCACACCTACTGTGACACGAGTCATCCGTTTTTAAGGTAATCTCCGAGGACCCGTGACATTCACATCTTATGCCGAGCGTTTGGCGATGGAACTGTCACTACCTGTTTTAACGACTTAGGTCTGTCGCGGCCGGGATTCGAACCCCGGCCTTCCGCATGCGGGGCAAACGCTCCAACCTCTCTGTTTCAAAAGTTGGGGAAAGGAGTAAATACATTTATTGACAATGTCTTTCATAAACATAGGCGTAAAATAATCAGAAATACTTGTCAAATCAGTTTGACATTTTGGCACGATTGTGCATTGAAATGTAGCATCAAGTTACTTTTTTAAGATAGCAGGGGGGGGGGGGGGGGGCTTAAGGAAAAAAGATGACTTGTGTAAAATTCTTGTGAAGTGAGACAAAATAAAAATAATAATAGATTGTGCTTTTACCCAAACTTGTAAATGCAAAAATGATAATTGGGGGGGGGGGGGGGGGTGAGGTATTTATTGATTGTCATAAACTGCCTAATTTTTGTACATGTACCAGCACTCATCCTGTGTAACGTGTGCATGTATAAGGGTTGAATTCATAACTGCAGGTTCTTACATTCTTCTCTCATTCAGAACTAACACCCCCCCCCCCGCCACTTTTAAACCAACAATAATTATGTTTTGTAATATAATGAAAATGATTTATTCTATTTTGGTGGGTGATTTGCAATTTTCCTTGAATTTTCAGTTGATAATCCTGAACTTTATAAATTCAATTTTTGATATAAGAAAATTAAAGTTTTCTTTCACTCTTACGCACACGTTCCTTTTTCATTTTTGCCTTGCTATGAAGATCGATCCTTTCACTTTGGTGTAACGGCGATTTGTGAACGGTGAACGCAAAACTGTAAACGGAGAGCGAACGGGAAAATGGTAAAGTATCTAATGGACACAGACTACCAATTATTTTGCTATACATTCCTTTATAACATAAAAATTAATATAAAAAATTCCACCGCCTCAACTTACCTGAAATTTGACACAGACTTAGAACAATTCAGGTCCAAAAATATTGGTGAATTTCAGGAAAATCCACCGCACACAAGTCCTGTTATGACACCGCAAGGAACCCCTACCCTGCATATTTCCCTTTCCCTTTGAGAAGCAGATAAACAATGGCCTATTTACACCCTTCCTACTACACACTTAAGAGCAGAATTTCCCATTATTATCAAAAAAAAAATTTCCAGACCCTCTTCTTTCCATCTATGCCCTATAATAAACACAAATCCACCCCACATACAAATCCCAGGAATTTTTAAGAAAAAAACTCTATTTATAAACGGGCACTACAATGAAATAGGGGTAAAATTAGTAGTCTGTAACCTAATGTTTCAGGGATTGTAAATCCGACACTGGCTGTACAGCTCTGCAGACGATAGCGAAATTTTATGTTGTAAAAATCTATGATATATACATGATACACAGTAAAAATGGTAATATACATGCATATATATATATATATATATATATAGCCCTTTATATTTACAGAAATTACATCTAATTCAACGAATATTTCTTTTTAAAAAATATTTAGAACGTTTTAGCAAAGTACTGGCACTAAATAACTCTTATAAGGATTGGAATATTGCTGTGAACTGCCGTCAACATAAACACATGGGCGCCGCCATTACGGAAGAAGTCTAAAAAAGGCTGCTTGTGCAATTAAAAATAGTTTTGAGTACGAGCTCGAAAACTGGAGTAATTACTCCTAGGAGTACATACTTGAAATGTTTTATAACCTTAGAATCTGACCACGTACTCCTAGGAGTATGATTTTGAATTCGAGCTAGAGTTGGAGCTGGAGCCCGAGTCAACTTTTATAACCTCCTAGCCTGGGTTATTCCCTTGACTGTGCTCACTTTCGTCTACAACGTATAATGCATAGCAAACTGCCATAAGTTGTATCATTTAAACATAATTCAGTAAGTACAATTTATATTGATTTATTTTAAGTTACCAGCAAATAATGTGTTATCTAGATCAGAGTCGTTTGTCAACTCGTCAAGTCTAGACTTTTTTCAGCCTCCTCCACTCTCTTTTGGATCGTGCTATCACTTGCGCTTTGGTTGCATGGAATACTGTCAAAGTCGCTGATGGATAAAACGGCTGGTGATGTAACAGTGGACGTGCGTGCGCTGCTCAACTCTGGCGTAGACAATATTTCTGAATCGCTCTCTGCGTCTGTATTTCCTTTAAGATAGTTTGGTCTCCATGTCATACGTAATATTTTCATGTTGCACAAGGTGCTTAGTTTAAGCATTTAAAGTTTACCGTGTACATAACTTATTTCATAGTGAACAGAAGAGGATTTACATGTAGGTCTACTCTTGTCAATGCTGGAAAACTTCCCCTCATTAGATCGCCCACATTTTCACTAGCATCTGCCAGATAAGTAGATAGATAGAGATAATGTTGCGTCCTATCTTAAATTGAAGCTCTCAAGAAGATTCTACAGGGGTGTTGTAATCATTTTGAGATTAAACGTAAGACTTTTAGTTCAGCAACGTAAAAAGGAACATGGAAGTCCGAGAGAACAGATTTAAGAAGTCTTTTGTTTTCGATATCTGATTTTTCCAGAAATTTGATCATGTGATGATGTAGGAAGTATATGCATGCTGCATTTTGAAACAGAATATCGAATCTGTGGTCTTTGAAAGGTTGCAGGGGAAGTGAAAGCATTCAGTTTGAAATGGCTGCATGGAAGTTCGAAAAGTTCCATAGCATCCACATTTCTCGTCACCTCCTCTTGCAAAAGCTTTACACGATCTTCTTAATAAACGAAAATAACCCGATTCATCAGCTTTAGAGAAATCTTTGTCAGATATTGGGTGATTCCCTCTTTCTACTTCACATAATCCTTCCTGAGCTGCATTCGCCATATGCACTAGACCATGAAAACCGCGGAAGAAATTGTTAAGTTTACTGACTGCTTCTTTCCCAACATCATCCATATTGTTGTAATCTGTTCGTATCTGTGGTAGTAGCTCCACCCTGAAGTTTTCCAACAGTTCATTAAACTGTCTCTGGTGCAGCATGGTCGCTCATTGTATTTTGAATGTTACATAAAATGTTGTCACCACCGTTAAAGTGAGTTTCTTTGTTGGTGTCTGATATATCCTGTAAAATGTCTTTGAATGTATCTAAAGTATTGTGTGCAGATTTCGTTGCCATTTCACGAAGTCCTAAAGCAAAACATGTACCTTCATTGCCACGAACAGAAATCCTCCATACTTGATACCAACCTTTGATGTCTCGTCAGTATGAAGAGCAGTATTTATCATGTTTGATAGTTGTTTTTGCAGTTCTTTCTCAGCGATACAGAATCTTTGAATATTCATGTAAGCGACTATTGACGGAGATGGAAGGCGGTCAGGTTCTTTTCCTGCCAACTTCAAACAAGCTTCTCCGTGGCCGAGTTGTTAGAGCACCGCGCTCAATATCACACGGCCTGTCACCTCTGGTCGGCGCGGGTTCGAATCCTGGTCGCGCCGGTAAGTGAGAAAGATTCCCACTTTACTTTCGGAAGGTCGGTGGTCTCTTCCCAGGTACATTGTATCTGGGTTCTCTCTTCCACCAATAAAAACGGCGCCACCAAATAACTGAAAAAATTGTTGAGTGTGGCGAAAAACACCAATCAACCAATCGATGGTTGATCTTGCAATAAAGATATGATCGAATTCAGAGCAATATACTATATATTCTAAATCAAATATATTCCGGTGCATATAAGCATACCACAAGCATATGTTTTGTATTTGATTACATACCAATTCGTGTTGCAGGAGCATAGTGTTCAAGTAGACAGCACACACACAAGTAGAGAGCACACACACAAGTAGACAGCACACACACAAGTAGACAGCACACACACAAGTAGACAGCACACACACAAGTAGAGAGCACACACACAAGTAGACAGCACACACACAAATGCAATTCTGGAATAAAACCTTTCTCTTTCTCGGTAATAGCGTTATGACGCTGGTGTCAGCCCCCTCTTGCAATTGTTCAATAATGTTATTTCATCATCCTTTTGCCTGAGAGTATGTTGAAGTTCACGAACAGTGGTACGAAGTTCATCATCTTCACCTTGTAGTTCATTTACAAGATGTTGGTAGTCGTCTGTCCCTGTGTCAGAAGATGTTTTTAAAGGGACTGATTCACGATTTTCCCCAAAATTTTATTTTTCACTTTTAATGATCCAGATCTACTATCTAACATGTTTAAAGGGTTTCACATAAAAATTAAGGTGACACATTATCACAGAAGTTCATTTTAGAGAGTTCATTCTTTGTTTGTAAACAAAGATTTCGGTATGTTATTGTTTACGAAATTTTCAAATAAAATGGATGTCGATCTAAGCTGATTATATCTTTCACATTTCAAGCATTCTTTGTGTAAAATGTTTCGTCTAAAAGTTAAATTTTGTGACTATGCAGCATTAAGATGCTATATATTACAAATTCCATATTTCACCAGTTTGTTTGTATACATAAAAAGACTCGAATCTTTGTTTACATAACACAGATTTATGTCTAGAATATAGCATTTATTATGTCGGCGCGGGTTCGAATCCCGCTCACGCCAGTAAGTGAGAAAGTTTCCCAGTTTACTTTCGGAAGGTCGGTGGTCTCTTCCCAGGTACATTGTAGCTGGGTTCTCTCTTCCACCAATAAAAACTGGGCGCCACCATATAACTGAAAAATTGTTGAGTGTGGCGAAAAACATCAAAACAATTAACTTATTGATGAAATGTGCATACAATTAACAACAATATGATTATTTCAGTAATTTGTATCAATTTTGATCAGGATCGATACTTTTTTCTCTCG